>NW_019154116.1:12832244-12977244 GCF_002288905.1 Enhydra lutris kenyoni | reverse complement strand
AAATCTCTAAATCTTAGTTCCTTTAGCTTTCAAAGGGATAATATCAAATTCTCCTACTTTTGGAAAAATTAAGTAAAGTAGCAGATTTAATTCCTTATCACAAAGCGTGGCATACTATAAATGTTTCAAAATGTCCATTCTCTTCCTTCACTGTGTTAATTATGAAATATCTACATACTAAGCTGTTTATCTTTAAACAGTTGAAATAATATTTCTCAATATAATTTTTCTCAATTTAATTTTACTCTATGACTAACACAAATTTAATAGGTCAAATTTGTGATAGTCCTGTCTTAAATGTATCATTTTTCCTCAAGATCATTTTTATCTTAGCAGAAATAGGAAAATACATACATTAAGGAGGAAAAATAATAGTTAACTACCTGTAGTATTTTATAGTAAGCCCATCATGACAAAGCATATACAGAATTTTTGTGTCCCAACCCATTTCCAAGCACTGCAGAGTGTAAAAGAGTTACTGTGTCATTAAAAATTTTTGCAAATACGTATTTATGTAGATTTATATAAATATGCACATATGCAGAAAAAGCTCTTCTTCACATTAACAGTGGCGATCTTTAAAATATAAAATTGCAGGAAATTTTTTATAAAAAATTTTATAAAAACATAAAATTGCAGGAAATTTTACACATTAAAAAAAATTTACTGTGGGGCACCTGGCTGGCTCAGCAGGAAGAACACGAGACTCTTGATCTTGGGGAGATGAGGTGGAGCCCCACATTGGGTGTAGAGATTATAAAAAAACTTCAAAAAAATTTTAATGTATATATTTTTAAATAAACAATGTATACTAACTGTTGTAACATTTTCTTTATGTATATTTCAAATACGTAGAATTACACAATGATAAAAAATAAACTGGGGTCTTAGATAATCACTTTGTTTTTATTTTCATCAAGATTACCACGGCAAACTTGCAAGCTAATCGTGTTCCTGATTTGGGTGAGGTTAGCTGAACTCTGCCAAGGAAGTGAGAACAATGAATTCTGACTTGTTTCTAACATGAGGAAATACACTGGTCTTATCATCACAGTGGCAGACTAATACCCTGGTTTCATTGTAAATAATTAAACAAAACATTGGTCAAAAAGTGGATGGGTAGTATTTAGGGAACAGTATTTGCTTTTTGTGGTCCATCTGAACCTGTTATGCTGAGCAGTTTAACTAAGTTTAACTAACTAATTTGAGAAAGAGACTAACCATCTCCGTGCTCACGTACAGAACTTGACTCAAAAATCCTGCTAAGTGAATACCCTGGGAAATTGCTGGAAGTGGTGGGGGCTGTTTGTGGCTAGGTTTACCAGCAGAATGATCTACTCAATCCCTGGAGTATGAACATGTCATAGGTGGGAAAGAATATGGAAAAACTGGAAGTATTACACTCTTCGCATGTTCATCCTCAAAAAGGATTAAAAACATCAACCAGCTTCATGTCTCCTTTTATAGCAAAGCACCTGATTTGAACTGAAGCTTTTTCTTGAACCTGACCCCGAGCCAGATATCTCAACTCAGACTTCCTCCTTCTTTTCTTTCCACCAAGACATGCTAATGTAATTAACATTCAGGTAAGATTGCATGGCAAATAGGCGTAAGATTACCTAGACAGATTCTAAATCCTATTGAATGACAGGATAGTTAACATGCTGGGTAACAGGATGTTTATTTTAAAAAAATGCTTTGGAATTTAATTTTTTCACATTTAGGCTGACCTATTCATCACAACTATGAAATGTACACACTTATGAGGACAAACACTTAGTGCTGTATGTCCAAATGAACCAAGCATGCCTGGGCCTTCTACAAATATTTTTCCGATAAATTGCTAACAGATGGTTATTTACTATATGGATTTCACAGCTCCTTTGCCTCTCTCTCTTATTTCTGCTTCAGAGTCTGGTGCCAGAACCGTTTCTCTAAAGGCAAAAAGATGAAATCAGAGCAAAGAAACTCCCAAGTGGTCCACTTTATTCTATTGAACATTTTGGTCCATTGGCTTGGCAGAGAGAAACTTTGTAAATGTTGATGAAAACAATCTGTTACATCTCTGTCACTGTTCATTAAGAGAGTTAAAAGTATCAAATATCCATATGTCATTCAAGAAGACAGCCAGTGTTAGAAATGCGAAATTTAGAGTTGTGACCTTAACAAATTTAAGCTCTGTGCAACTGCTACATTGATTTTTCTAAAACCATCCACATAGGGGAAATTTTGGGCTCCTGATCATAAATGAAAAACCCTTATTAATTGCACTGCTGCCCATACCCTTAAGTTCATGCCATGCCCCTTCCTGCCATGCATTTGATAATCCAGGACTCTGAACAGCTAAACCCTAATCAGAACATGAGTGTGCCTCAATGTACAGGACACCAAGGTCGTGGACGGCAGAAAAGCAGTGTGCTGATACATTCATCCAAAAATGCTAAGAAAAACAGATGGTATTTTCCAAATCTTATCAAAGGATTCCCTTTCTCCTCACTCATCAGGGTAGTTTTGCACCAAATATGATGGAAAAGTAATTTGCCTGCCCCTGATCATTTATACACTCCAGAGGGAGGGTTTGTCGGAGTCAGTAAGATATATTGATTTCCCACACACTGCTCTCTTCCTTCTCTGGGTGGTTAAAACAAAAACAAAGTATTTGATTTCCTCCATGTTTCTACTGATGAAAGATGACAGACCTAATAGTTGAGCTCACAAATGGAAATCTTTATTATGTATGATTAGAATCTTTTTCTCCCTGTTTCCACTGTAACCAGTCCAATGTCGGAGAGCTATTCCAAAGTCTGCAAGGATAGTGCTAAGCAAACTACTTTCTAATGTGGACTGATGGACTTTTCACCATGATGCCATCTCCATACACACTCAAGGACCCGGCCAGCTGTGACCTTGAAGAGATGAGTGGGGCAAGCACAGAGAGAATGAGCTCTTTGTGCTTAGTGGTTTGTATTCTCAATACCTCCCTATTATATTTTAGACATATCCTTCACTAATGAAAAGTCAATTGGTTATAGGTCTTTTTGTGAATTAAGAACCTGCCTTAGAGGAAGGCCACTGGGTAGCCTAATGTAGGAAAAATTGCTGGTTTCTTAGATTATTTAGGCATTTTTCTTGTGGTTTGTGGACTCAAGTTTTCCATTTTGTTATTTATTTCCAAGAATAGGGCAAGCTTGCATTTATCCTTATACATCTTTAGCTCCCCCAAACCACATTAATTACCTGATCATTAGAAACTATTAAGGACAAATTGGAAGTATTGGATGAGATATATGGCAAATAATATTTATTCAATTCATATAGATTTAGCCTTGAGCATTACAGTATGCTAAGAGACTCATGACGAGTCTCACTCTCAGGCATAACAAGGGGGGAAAAGTGTCCCCATGCTGCACAGCATATATTAAATCATTGGAAAGATCCATTATTTCATTAATTCTAATAGACTTCTGTTGTGGATAAAATGAGTTCTAGCCTCTTGGAGAACAGGGAAAGGACAAGTTCCTAATAGTCTGCATCCCTACGGTTACGTTCTGCAGTGACTCGAAGCATGTGCTACATTGTGAGTGATTCTGAAAGTCTGTTCACAAGTTGGACTTCCTTTTGCATTCAGCCTAAAACAGGAAAAAAGGGCATTTATGCCTCATTTTCAGACAGAAAGTACTTGACTGTTGAAAAATTCTCTGAACAGTGGTAAGACTCTCCAAAAGACAGGGAGTGCCAAAAAAAAAAAAAAAAAAAAGGCAGAGTGGATTGTGAGCTGACCTGGCAACATATTCTCCAGGAAATGGCCGGGTGTGTGTATCCTTGCTGATTAAACATAAAATAGCTCCCAAGCAATGTTCTCTATCAGGCAAAGCTGCCTCTAAGAGCTGTGTTTTCCCAAGGAATAAAGAAAGAGCCCTAACACAGAGCCCTTTTGGAAAGAGGCTGAGCAGCTTCAAGAGGACAGACGTTAGTAGGTGCTCCTGTACCCTGGGAAATGGCGAAATCCTACTCGAGGAAAGAAGACAGGCAGGGAGCGCAGAACATTATGCATCCAAAAGGAAAAGACAGTGTGGACTTACTCCTCCAGGATTAAAAAAAAAAAAAAAAAAAGGATTCAAGAAAACCCAGATCAAGGGCATAGATTGTTATGTGGGAAGTCCATCTCTTTATTTCACTTTGTGGATGAGCTCTCTCTGGAGGGGAAATGGTAGGTAAAGGTAAGGAACAAATAGTGACCTTGATGAGATGAACGGGGCAAACACAAGATTTTGAATCACAGCCAAGATATCTGAACATCACTGTCAGGGCATCCGACAGTGCATGGCTGCCATCCCCAGTCGATTGGGGAGGGAAGTTTGGGACAGAGAATTAAATGAGATGATTCTTGGCAGCTCTAGCTATAATGCCCAGCACATATGTTCTATAAAAAAGCTATAATTCTTCCTCATGATACTAATAACTCTAACCAATCCCTAAGCTTTAAGAGGCCCTCCTACCTGTCATTTGGGAGACGATGACATAATTACAGTCTATATGGCTGGGTAAATGTCTCCCTGGGGCTGATCCCTCCCCTATGATCCAGCACTGATTTGCCTGATCTGGGAGCCCTTTGAAAGACATGTCCCCTTCTCTACAGAAGCTGTGGCCCCAGCAGGTGAAGAATATTGCACAATTTCTTTTCAAAATTATTGCTTTTCCACACGGAATAACTTTTGTGATTCTCCCTTGAATTGATCAATTCAGAGGTTTCAAATACTTTCTTAATCAGGGCCTATATTGCCTGCCCTCTTTCCATAAGCTTTTCTGCCTCCCCTCACCTTTATATCACATTTTCCCACATTCAGAAGTATTCATGGCAAATTTAACGTAAAGTTGGATAAGAGCCTTCATGGGTAATCACGCTTTTCCAGGATGTTATGGTGAATGGACATCTGGGTTACCTAAGCTCTAATGTATACTGGTAGAATCACTAGCACTTACAAAGGCCACTCCTAGAGCCAGACTGCTGGGGTTCAAACCCTCACTCCACTCTGCCTACCTGACATGTCAGGTACACTGACCGATCCCCCCAGACCTCAGTTTTCTCAACTGTGTCACTGAGACAGTAAGAGTACCTCACTCATAGAAGCATTAGATGAATTAAGACCTATGAAGTTTTGAGAATAAGTAAGGCAGAAGCATGAAGACAGCCATAGGCTTCATGTTTTTACAGGTAAATTAAACCCAGATAAGCTGTCAGAACACTATCAATAATTTCATTTCAAGAGATGAAAGACAAAAGTAACACGTAAAAAAGTTTGTATCTTGAATTAGTAGCGATATCATTCTTCTGATTTATTCATTCATCTATTCATTTATTTGCCAAATGTTTATTAACCTTCTATTAGAATGTCTCTTTTAGACACAAAGAAAAAAAAGAAAAATGGATGCTACATTTTAACAGGCATATCAAGAGAGGAATCACACACTGTATTCATCAAACAGTTAGGTGGCTTTTTGCAAATACTTAAATCACAGACCAAAGGATAAAATTTAGGAGCTGGCCAAAGATAGGAAGAGTTTTTAATACATGGAAGAATCACTTCCATAAACCATGCATCAGTGGAGTTCATTAAACTGCACATTACTAGCACAATCATTTATACATTCAGTTTTAATAACACCCCCCAAAAACCTATTCAATCATGGCAGCTGCCATCTTGGGTTTACTCTTCCAGAAGGTAGAATAATTTCAGGCAACAGCATTTGAACACATTAACCCCTGGCTTTGTTTCTTTTTAAACAGCCAAGGATTCAGTGCTCCCAAAAAATACTGTTTGAAGTAACAATGAACCCCCCCGCCCCGAGTTTCTGGAGGAGCAACAGGGGCTCCTCCTTCTTCATGAAACAAAATTTGAGCTCTCAGCCACAATAAAAATCCTGCAGTTACTTTGTTGTAGTAGAAAGCTTGACATTTAACTTAAAGTTTTGCCTGAGCTCAATAATTCTATTAAAACACACATGCAGGCACACACACAAAACAATCTTAGTTTTGAAGTGTTGTTCCTGCCATATTGAACTTCATGTAAGACTGGAAAAAGTAGTTATTGAGGGGACCCTGATGACATCAAGAGCTGGAAGAGCCTTGGAAATTGTCACCAAAAGATCAGATTATCTGAAACCACTTTTCAAGGCACATAACTGTACGTGATAAACTTTAGACTTGACAGAGGATTTTTGTCAGTTAAATTCCTAGAAATACAATTGCAGGGTGTATCAGTCACCTACTGCTCTGTGACAATCACTAACTTAGTGGCTTTAAACACCATCAATCATGATTTCACAGTTTTTGTGAGAAGGGAGTCTTGGCTGGATCTTCCATTCAGGATCTCCCTAGGTTGCAATCAAAGTGTTGGCTGGGCCGTGTCCTTTCTAGAGCTCAGGATTCCTTTTCTTTTTTCCTTTTCTTTTTTTTTTTTTTTTAAATATTTTATTTATTTATTTGACAGAGAGAGATCACAAGTAGGCAGAGAGCGAGGCAGAGAGAGAAGGGGAAGCAGGCTCCCCGCCAAGCAGAGAGCCTGATGTGGGGCTCAATCCCGGGATCCCAGGATCATGATCTGAGCTGAAGGCAGAGGCTTCAACCCACTGAGCCACCCAGGTGCCCCTCAGGATTCTTTTTCAAATTGACATCATTTTTGGAAGGTGGTGGTGGCAGGACTAAGGTACCTGTTTTCTTGATGGCTGCCCACTTGCTGGTTGCCCAGCTTTTAGAGGTTGCCGGCAGTTCCTTGTCATATGACTCCCCGCTCATCACAATGGCAGTTTACTTTATCAAGGCCGGCAGAGAATCTCTTTAGGAAAGCCCCAGTCTCTCCTTTAAGGGCTCTCACCTAATTAGGTCAGGCCCACCCAGAATAATCTCCCTTTCGATGAAATAAAAATGAACTGATTTGGGTGTTTAATTACATCTTCAAAATGTCTTCACCTTTGCTATATAGTGTAACCTAATCAAGAGAATGAGATGTCATCATATACATAGGTCCTGTTCACACTCAAGGGATGGAATAGTGCAGAGCTTGTATGCAGAAGGCAAGAATATTTTAGACCATCTTAGAATTCTGCCTTGCACCCTTTACTAGAACATTTACTTAAAAAATTTGGATCCATATTGCCAAAATTTTCTGTCAAAGTTTGAGACAATTACCAGTCCACCAGCATATGAACGTGCTGTTTCCTCACATTTTAATAAATATTCAAGATGACTAGTCCTTTCATTTTTTTTCCCAGTTTGGTAGGAGAAAAGCATTTTGTTATACTTTTAATTTCTATTTCTTTTGAAGAGGAGATTGAGCATAATTTCACACATCTTCTAAGAATTATCTTTTTCATAACATTTTGCCTTGGTTCCTTTTTAAATTGGGCTGTTCCTTATTTTTTCATATTGATTTCTAAGAGCTATTTCTATATTATGGAAAAAAAACTTCTGTTTTTATGTGTTGAAATCATTTCTCTCTCTTTTGGCCTTTAAACATGTTCTCTCTCTCTCTTTTTAGTTAAGGAGAAGTTTTTAGAACAAATGTATAAGAGTGGAAAAATTTTGTCCATCAGCTTGCTGAATAAATTGATGTATATTCTTGTGATGGGATACTCTGAAAACATTAGAAAAATGAGGTCAATTTAGAAGATATGGAAATGGAGAGAAGGAGGACTTTAATATTTCAATTAGTAGGCAAGTTGTAAGATCTGTAATGGTGATCCCATGCTTGATAAAAAGTTTGTTTTGTCTGTTTGAATAATTATTTTTAGAAAAATGTCCGGAATGACTCACATCAAGATATATCCACACACCACAGTGGATCCATCCAGAGAACCGAATTAGGCAGTAGGCTGTAGCTTTTTATTTCATTCACTTCCATATTCTTTCATTTAACTTTGCAGTAAATGATCTTTGATTTTATATTTGAAAAGAAGATGAGTAATGAGGGGCACATGGGTGGCTCACTCAGCTAAGTGTCTGACTCTTGCTTTCAGCTCAGGTCATGATCTCAGCGTTCTGAGATCAAGCCCTGCATCAGGCTCCATGAGCAGCAGAGTCTGCTTGGGATTCTCTCTCTCTCCCTCTGCCCCTCCCCCTGCTCTCTCTCTCTGTCTCTGAAGCAAATAAATAAAATCTTAAAAAAAAACCAAAAAAACCAAGAAGATGAGTAATGATATAATGATGTTTAATCTAACTTCAGTATGAAATGCCACATTTTATTGGATTTTACTAATAGAATACTGCTAATCCTATTTTATATTTGAGGCATGAATATTCATTTAACAAGAGCTCCCCCCCCCTTTTTTTTAAACACCAGGTGAGTTAGTCATAATTTTCCCAGTTGGCAAGAGGAAGTAACTGGGTCTCAGTGAGTCTGCCACTGGGCTTGTGGTCAGAGGGCTGGTGAGAGGGGAAAGTGGAACTACCATCAAGGTGCTCAGAGTCCGGTCCAAGTACTGATACTACACCATCACCCGCAAATGGGAACATCCTGTGTGCACCCCACACTGGACAAGGCTGGTATGTACAGAAAAGCTAATTAGAAGCCCTCAGTGAATTCACTTCATCAGAAATACTCGCTAAGAACAAAAAGGAAGTCATTTCCCTCAAGTTGAAAGAATGCACTTCTTACAAGGATCTATTTTCACATAGTGGTTGACTCAGAGGGATCAGGAGAATTAGATACCAAACTGCATAGGAGAGGAGCTAAGAGGTGGCCCAGCCAGGCCATCACCTTTGCATCTGGGAGCACAGCACACAGGGCAGGCTGGGGGCTGAGCTGGAGGTCAGCTGTGTCCTCCCTGAGGGAAGGAGGAAACAAGACAGATCCTGAAGCTTAAGGGGAAAGACATTTTCCTACAGGTCCCCTAACCATTTGGATTGTCTTATATTCATGACTCTTACTTATTTCTGAAGGGTTGTTGTTGTTTTTTGGGTTTTGTTTGTTTGTTTGTTTGTGTTTTGAGCAGGGGAGGTTCTGTGGGTGACCACACTTTATCCCTTGTGACAGAAATAATGCCTTTTATCCCTGCCAATGCCAAAGCCCTAGTCCCTTCTGCAGCACACACACACCTGCTCTGGGCCTTCTCCCTGTGGCCTCTAGTACACACCCTTTCCCAGTCTGGTTTTCTCTCATCCCACTGCCTCCTCCCCTGGGACCTGAGGGATGCTGTGGAGGGTGGGAAGGCTGAGGCACTGGTCTTCTTCCTGAGCCCTGATCATTTCCTTCCATTCAGCCCAATCCTACTGCATATTCTGCTCTCTGCCTCCTCCTCCAGGAGGAGGGAGGCAAAGTCTGGCCTCCCACCCCAACCTCACCCCAGGCTTTCTCTCAGGGCTCCATGGGGAAGCCAGGAAATCCCTCAGGCAGGGACAGGAGCAGAAATGTTCCTGCCCTTATCTAGAGCCACCTTAGGGCCTCTCAGTCCACTTCAGGAGCAGCTGCTCTAGAAAGAAGGCAAGATTTGCTTGGGCAGCTGCAGCTAAATAGAAGCCGACCTCCAGTGTGAGCCGGGGAATGGAAAGGACTGAAGCAAAAGAAAAGGCCAATCTGTATGTAATTAAAGCTTCTACCAGCAATTGCTTTCTCTTTCCTGTTAAAGCAGAACTCCAAGTCGTCCCCCTTCTCAGGCTGTCCCCGTCCATGGCTGAATGGCCACGGTTGCCAGGAGTGTCTTTGGGCAGGGCTGGCAAGGACAGAGCCATCAAAGGAAGGAAGACTTTTTCCTATAAAAACATTTTTTTTTTTAAACAAATGGCATTTCTCCAGAACAGTAGTTATTCTCTTCTTAGCTTAATCTTTGGAAAGTCTACATATCTTTGCTGTCACTGTGCATAGATCCTTTTTTAAAGATTATGCATCTGACATCTCTTTGAGATGTAAATTAGCTTTAAGATTTTAAAACTTAGACAGAAAAGACAATAAAACCACAATGATTATTCAGCAATTTGCAACCCGCTGGAATCAACAGAAATTCTAGAGATATTTACAATCCTCTCTTTTAAGCTTTCCTTCCTCAGATTTAGGCATTGAGGGGAGGGATTTATAGATAATTATCTGTCTTCTCAACACTGTTGTTCTTTGCATGCTTAGAGTATGGGATTTTTATCATATATATTTTTATAATTTTATTTTTTATAAACATATATTTTTATCCCCAGGGGTACAGGTCTGTGAATCACCAGGTTTACACACTTCACAGCACTCACCATAGCACATACCCTCCCCAATGTCCATAATCCCACCCCCCACTCCCCTCCCCCCATTAACCCTCAGTTTGTTTTGTGAGATTAAGAGTCACTTATGGTTTGTCTCCCTCCCAATCCCATCTTGTTTCATTTACTCTTCTCCTACCCCCTTAACCCCCCATGTTGCATCTCCTCTCCCTCATATCAGGGAGATCATATGATAGCTGTCTTTCTCTGATTGACTTATTTCGCTAAGCATGATACCCTCTAGTTCCATCCACGTTGTCACAAATGGCAAGATTTCATTTCTTTTGATGGCTGCATAGTATTCCATTGTGTATATATACCACATCTTCCTTATCCATTCGTCTGTTGATGGACATCTAGGTTCTTTCCATAGTTTGGCTATTGTGGACATTGCTGCTATAAACATTCGGGTGCACGTGCCCCTTCGGATCACTACGTTTGTATCTTTAGGGTAAATACCCAGCAGTGCAATTGCTGGGTCATAGGGTAGTTCTATTTTCAGCATTTTGAGGAACCTCCATGCTGTTTTCCAGAGTGGTTGCACCAGCTTGCATTCCCACCGACAGTGTAGGAGGGTTCCCCTTTCTCCGCATCTTCGCCAGCATCTGTCATTTCCTGACTTGTTCATTTTAGCCATTCTGACTGGTGTGAGGTGATATCTCATTGTGGTTTTGATTTGTATTTCCCTGATGCCGAGTGATGTGGAGCACTTTTTCATGTGTCTGTTGGCCATCTGGATGTCTTCTTTGCAGAAATGTCTGTTCATGTCTTCTGCCCATTTCTTGATTGGATTATTTGTTCTTTGGGTGTTGAGTTTGCTAAGTTCTTTAAAGATTTTGGACACTAGCCCTTTATCTGATATGTCATTTGCAAATATCTTCTCCCATTCTGTCAGTTGTCTTTTGGTTTTGTTAACTGTTTCCTTTGCTGTGCAAAAGCTTTTGATCTTGCTAAAATCCCAGTAGTTCATTTTTGCCCTTGCTTCCCTTGCCTTTGGCGATGTTCCTAGGAAGATGTTGCTGTGGCTGAGGTCGAAGAGGTTGCTGCCTGTGTTCTCCTCAAGGATTTTGATGGATTCCTTTCTCACATTGAGATCCTTCATCCATTTTGAGTCTATTTTCATGTGTGGTGTAAGGAAATGATCCAATTTCATTTTTCTGCATGTGGCTGTCCAATTTTCCCAACACCATTTATTGAAGAGGCTGTCTTTTTTCCATTGGACATTCTTTCCTGCTTTGTCGCAGATTAGTTGACCATAGAGTTGAGGGTCTATTTCTGGGCTCTCTATTCTGTTCCATTGATCTATGTGTCTGTTTTTGTGCCAGTACCATGCTGTCTTGATGATGACAGCTTTGCAATAGAGCTTGAAGTCCGGAATTGTGATGCCACCAACTTTGGCTTTCTTTTTCAATATTGCTTTGGCTATTCGAGGTCTTTTCTGGTTCCATATAAATTTGAGGATTATTTGTTCCATTTCTTTGAAAAAAATGGATGGTACTTTGATAGGAATTGCATTAAATGTGTAGATTGCTTTAGGTAGCATAGACATTTTCACAATATTTATTCTTCCAATCCAGGAGCATGGAACATTTTTCCATTTCTTTGTGTCTTCCTCAATTTCTTTCATGAGTACTTTATAGTTTTCTGTGTATAGATTCTCAGTCTCTTTGGTTAGGTTTATTCCTAGGTATCTTATAGTTTTGGGTGCAATTGTAAATGGGATTGACTCCTTAATTTCTCTTTCTTCTGTCTTGTTGTTGGTGTAGAGAAATGCACCTGATTTCTGTGCATTGATTTTATATCCTGACACTTTACTGAATTCCTGTACAAGTTGGAGTGGAGTCTTTTGGGTTTTCCACATATAGTATCATATCATCTGCAAAGAGTGATAGTTTGACTTCTTCTTTGCCGATTTGGATGCCTTTAATTTCCTTTTGTTGTCTGATTGCTGAGGCTAGGACTCCTAGTACTATGTTGAATAGCAGTGGTGATAACGGACATCCCTGCCGTGTTCCTGACCTTAGCGGAAAAGCTTTCAGTTTTTCTCCATTGAGAATGATATTTGCGGTGGGTTTTTCATAGATGGCTTTGATAATATTGAGGTATGTGCCCTCTATCCCTACACTTTGAAGAGTTTTGATCAGGAAGGGATGCTGTACTTTGTCAAATGCTTTTTCAGCATCTATGGAGAGTATCATATGGTTCTTGTTCTTTCTTTTATTAATGTGTTGTATCACATTGATTGATTTGCGGATGTTGAACCAACCTTGCAGCCCTGGAATAAATCCCACTTGGTCGTGGTGAATAATCCTTTTAGTGTACTGTTGAATCCTATTGGCTAGTATTTTGGCGAGAATTTTTGCATCTGTGTTCATCAAGGATATTGGTCTGTAGTTCTCTTTTTTGATGGGATCCTTGTCTGGTTTTGGGATCAAGGTGATGCTGGCCTCATCAAATGAGTTTGGAAGTTTTCCTTCCATTTCTATTTTTTGGAAGAGTTTCAGGAGAGTAGGAATTAGTTCTTCTTTAAATGTTTGGTAGAATTCCCCGGGAAGCCATCTGGCCCTGGGCTTTTGTTTGTTTGGAGATTTTTGATGACTATTTCAATCTCCTTACTGGTTATGGGTCTGTTCAGGCTTTCTATTTCTTCCTGGTTCAGTTATGGTAGTTTATATGTCTCTAGGAATGCATCCATTTCTTCCAGATTGTCAAATTTGTTGGCGTAGAGTTGCTCATAGTATGTTCTTATAAATGTCTGTATTTCTTTGGTGTCCGTTGTGATCTCTCCTCTTTATTCATGATTTTATTTATTTGGGTCCTTTCTCTTTTCTTTTTGATAAGTCTGGCCAGGGGTTTATCAATCTTATTAATTCTTTCAAAGAACCAGCTCCTAGTTTCGTTGATTTGTTCTATTGTTTTTTTGGTTTCTATTTCATTGATTTCTGCTCTGATCTTTATGATTTCTCTTCTCCTGCTGGGTTTAGGCTTTCTTTCTTGTTCTTTCTCCAGCTCTTTTAGGTGTAAGGTTAGGTTATGTACCTGAGACCTTTCTTGTTTCTTGAGAAAGGCTTGTACTGCTATATATTTTCCTCTCAGGACTGCCTTTGTTGTGTCCCACAGATTTTGAACCGTTGTGTTTTCATTATCATTTGTTTCCATGAATTTTTTCAATTCTTCTTTAATTTCCTGGTTGACCCATTCATTCTTTAGAAGGATGCAGTTTAGTCTCCATGTAATTGGGTTCTTTCCAAATTTCCTCTTGTGATTGAGTTCTAGCTTCAGAGCATTGTGGTCTGAAAATATGCAGGGAATGATTCTAATCTTTTGATAACGGTTGAGACCTGATTTAGGACCAAGAATGTGATCTATTCTGGAGAATGTTCCATGTGCACTAGAGAAGAATGTGTATTCTGTTGCTTTGGGATGAAATGTTCTGAATATATCTGTGATGTCCATCTGGTCCAGTGTGTCATTTAATGCCTTTATTTCCTTGTTGATCTTTTGCTTGGATGATCTGTCCATTTCAGTGAGGGGGGTGTTAAAGTCCCCTACTATTATTGTATTATTGTCGATGTGTTTCTTTGATTTTGTTATTAATTGGTTTATATAGTTCGCTGCTCCCACGTTAGGGGCATAGATATCTAAAATTGTTAGATCTTCTTGTTGGACAGTTCCTTTGAGTATGATATAGTGTCCTTCCTCATCTCTTATTATAGTCTTTGGCTTAAAATCTAATTGATCTGATATAAGGATTGCCACTCCTGCTTTCTTCTGATGTCCATTAGCATGGTAAATTCTTTTCCACCCCCTCACTTTAAATCTGGAGGTGTCTTCAGGTTTAAGATGAGTTTCTTGTAGGCAACATATAGATGGGTTTTGTTTTTTTATCCATTCTGATACCCTGTGTCTTTTGATTGGGGCATTTAGCCCATTAACATTCAGGGTAAGTATTGAGAGATATGAATTTAGTGCCATTGTATTGCCTGTAAGGTGACTGTTATTGTATATTGTCTCTGATTCTTTCTGATCTACTACTTTTAGGGTCTCTGTTTGCTTAGAGGACCCCTTTCAATATTTCCTGTAGAGCTGGTTTGGTATTTGCAAATTCTTTCAGTTTTTGTTTGTCCTGGAAGCTTTTAATCTCTCCTTCTATTTTCAATGATAGCCAGCTGGATATAGTATTCTTGGCTGCATGTTTTTCTCGTTTAGTACTCTGAATATATCATGCCAGCTCTTTCTGGCCTGCCAGGTCTCTGTGGATAAGTCTGCTGCCAATCTAATATTTTTACCATTGTATGTTACAGACTTCTTTTCCCGGGCTGCTTTCAGGATCTTCTCTTTGTCACTAAGACTTGTAAATTTGACTATTAGGTGACGGGGTGTGGACCTATTCTTATTGATTTTGAGGGGGTTCTCTGAACCTCCTGGATTTTGATGCTTGTTCCCTTTGCCATATTGGGGAAATTCTCTCCAATAATTCTCTCCAATATACCTTCTGCTCCCCTCTCTGTTTCCTCTTCTTCTGGAATCCCAATTATTCTAATGTTGTTTCGTCTTATGGTGTCACTTATCTCTCGAATTCTCCCCTCGTGGTCCAGTAGCTGTTTGTCCCTCTTTTGCTCAGCTTCTTTATTCTCTGTCATTTGGTCTTCTATATCGCTAATTCTTTCTTCTGCCTCATTTATCCTAGCAGTGAGAGCCTCCATTTTTGATTGCACCTCATTAATGGCTTTTTTGATTTCAACTTGGTTCGATTTTAGTTCTTTATTTTCTCCAGAAAGGGCTTTTATCTCTCCCGAGAGGGTTTCTCTAATATCTTCCATGCCTTTTTCGAGCCCGGCTAGAACCTTGAGAATCGTCATTCTGAACTCTAGATCTGACATATTACCAATGTCTGTATTGATTAGGTCCCTAGCCTTTGGTACTGCCTCTTGTTCTTTTTTTGGTGGTGAATTTTTCCGCCTTGTCATTTTGTCCAGATAAGAGTATATGAAGGAGCAAGTAAAATACTAAAAGGGTGGCAACAACCCCAGGAAAATATGCTTTAGCCAAATCAGAAGAGGTCCCAAATCGTGAGGGGGGAGAAAGGGGATAAAAAGAGGTTCAGAAAGAAAAAAAAAAAAACAATTAAAAAAAGAAAACCAATAAAGAAAAAATATAAAAAGGAAAAATATATATATATATGTTAGATAAACTAGTTAAAAAACGTTAAAAAAGAAAAGGGTAAAAGTTAAAAAAAATTTAGCAGAAGAAGAAAAAAAAATTGAAAAAGAAAAAAAAATTAAATTAACTGCAAGGCTAAAGAATCATGGGGAGAAAGCCATGAGTTCCGTGCTTTGCTTTCTCCTCCTCTGGAATTCCGCTGCTCTCCTTGGTATTGAAACTGCACTCCTTGGTAGGTGAACTTGGTACTGGCTGGGCTTCTCGTTGATCTTCTGGGGGAGGGGCTGTTGTAGAGATTCTCAAGTGTCTTTGCCCCGGGCGGAGTTGCACCGCCCTTACCAGGGGCCGGGCTGAGTAATCCGCTCGGGTTTGCTTTCGGGAGCTTTTGTTCCCTGAGCACTTTCCGTAGAGTTCCGGAGGGCGGGAATGAAGATGGCGGCCTCCCGGTGTCCGGCCCGGAGGAGCTGAGAGCCCGGGGCCCCACTCCTCAGTGCGCCCTCAGAGAACAGCGCCCAATTACTCCCGTCACCCTGGCCTCCGGCCGCGCTCCGAGCTGACCGAGGCTGCGACCGGTTCAAGGTAACCCCGAGCTTAGAGCTCACCCCTCGGCTCTGTCTCTGTAGCCGGCTTCCCCGTTCTAATACCTGTAAGCTCTGCGACACTCAGACACCACCGATCTTTCTGTGACCCTGCGGGACCTGAGGCCACGCTGACCCCGCGTGGGCTTCACCCCGGCTAAGCCTCTGGAGCGATGTCCCTCAGCGGAACAGACTTTTAAAAGTCCCGATTTTGTGCTCCGTTGCTCCCCCGCTTGCCGGGAGCCGGCCCCTCCCCCCGCGGTCTATCTTCCTGTCGCTTTGGATTCACTTCTCCGCCAGTCCTACCTTTCAGAAAGTGGTTGATTTTCTGTTTCTAGAGTTGCTGTTCTTCTCTTCGATCTCCCGTTGGATTTGTAGGTGTTTGCAATCTTTAGATAAGCTATCTAGCTGATCTCCCGCTACCTGAAGTAGTCTCAGCTGCTACTTCTCCGCCATCTTGACTCCTCCCCATTCTGGCTTGGGATCCCAGTGCAGCCCTGGCTCAGGGTGTGACTTTGCACGTGTTTGCTTGAACTCTCAGCACATCACCTTGTTCAAAGGACACTGCTTATCCCAAGTGATAGGAAGACAGAGATTTAAGAAAGTAACCTCTCGGGGCACCTGGGTGGCTCAGTGGGTTAAAGCCTCTGCCTTCGGCTCAGGTCATGATCCCAGGGTCCTGGGATCAAGCCGAGCATTGAGCTGTCTGCTCAGCGGGGAGCCTGCTTCCTCCTCCCTTGTGATCTGAAAGGGCAGGGGAGGGAAGAGGAACCAGAACGTGCAGAGAACTTCAGGGAAAAGCTACCAGACAGGAACTGAGGTATTCAGTAGAGGAACAAAGCCAATTCGAAACTACCTCTGGAAGAAAGTCTGGAATAATCTTTTTATCATATTTTTAATGCTATACAAATCAACCACATGGGAAGAAAGTTCATACTATTTTATTCATTTAAATATTTTCTGAATTCCTACTATGTGAGAAGGACACAGCAGGGGAAGGAAAGAGGCAAGATCGTAGGTAACTTTCACCCTAATAGGGAAAGACGGACAATAAAACCAACAAACACACACATGTGTGTATCAAAAGTATTACAAAGAAAAAGGACAGTAATAGGGACAGAGAAAAATAAAGGCATTTATTTTAAATTATGTTTTTCAGAAGAAGAGGGGGATAGACTTTTTAACAGAAGCAAAAGCTTCCATTAATTATCTTTTTGATATTAGAAAACACATTTCTTTGCACTAGACATATGTAGGAAATTCGAGGAAAGTGAGCTAAAAGATGTTACCTGAAAATTATATGAAGAATCCCCTATAAAAGTAAGGTCGATATTAAGGATGTTTCAAAACATAACATTTTATCCATAGAGATCCTTCCATCGTCTTTTTTCTTTTCTAATCAGAGGTCGTAAAGTCTGGTAGAACTTGAAAAAGCTAACGGTAGTTTCCTTACTTGTTCCACTAAAAAACACTAGTTCATAAAATGCATTTTTTATTACAATTAAATCATTACTATACAAGACATTTGCCACAAATCATTTAAAAGGAAACACTAGTCAACCCGCATTGTCTGTTCCACTCCAGAAGCCGCATCCTTTTCAACAGACCCCATCTCCTCCTCCACTTAGCTAATTCTGCTGGGCTGGATGGGGCTTCTAGAGAGCACCAGTTCCTGGAGATGCTAATATAACAATAGATGTCATTCGAGAAAGGATCTGTTGTATATCAAGCTTGGAAACAAAAATGAAGGCAAGAGCTCTCCTGGCCTTCAGATCTCCACATATGTCAGAAATTGCCATGCAAAATTATATGCAGAATTTCTCAAAATTATTTAAAAATGGAATCAGTTTTGTGTTTTTTTTTTTTTCCGGTAGCATAATTTAAGGGATAGAAACCCCCCAAAAAACTATTTTTGAGAAATCATGAGTTAACATCAGCCGCACAAAAATACCTTTGACGCCTGATTCTTCTGGATTTTCAGACCACCCCACCTCCAAAAGAAGATTGGCATCTGGCAATCTCTCTAGTGAGGGTAATTTACAAAAATGCTTTGTTTTCGATCAGGAGAGATTTTTTTTTAATTTTTTTTTATTTAAAATATAATTTTTAAAAAAATTCCTTTTCAGCGTAACACTATCAGGAGAGATTTTAAACACTTTCTACTCATTCTAAGATAGCTCCCGAAATCTGAGTTCGCTGGGACATGAGGAGACAATGAAAATACAGAGAACCTGGTAGAAAAATGGGTAAAGTATATGAGAGAGGAAGGTCATAGCAGAGAAAAGGGGAGTGTCCAGCAAGGCATGAAGAGCCCTTGAGCAGCAAAATCCTCTGGGAAAACCAGAGTTTTTAAAGAATGAGAAAAATCACAGCCAAGGAAAAACAAAGAAAGGAGAAGAATCTTCGGAAGTCCTGATAAGCAGTTTATAAAAGACAAAACCATTATATGGCCCACTGGCTCTATATGTTTCCAAAAACAAATGGACAAAAATAAATTTATAATTATGGTTATTTAGTAATAGTCACTGTTATTAATATACCCATCGATAAAGCTCTCTCTATCTATAGATTTTAGGGAAGAAAATTCAGATTAAAGATAACGATTTTCCACACAGTTTTTAAGTCCTTTAAAGTCTGTACTAGAAAGTGTACTGTGAAAAAAAGACAGTGGGTTGGCAAAGACCCTCCAAGGATGACTAGCATTTCAAATGCACCATCAGGTGAGAAGAGATGTCCATATAGGAAGATGGTCTAGGTTCCAGGAATAGACTCAGAAACCAAGAGTAAAAAGGATTTCAAGCAAAGGGTATAGTTAGCAGAGCCAAATGTAGCAGAGATAGGCACTGAGCTGGGAATGCAAATCCTTGCAGGTTTTTAAAATTCAGCATTGAGAATGGTCCCCATTCATGGTGTGCCTGTCTGATTCCCTGATGTGGGGACGAGCCACAGCCACAACAGGGGCAAGCCCACCCATATGCCTCTCCCATACTCCAACACACTGGACTAAAGGGACTGAACAGCTGTTTTTCTTCATGGCCTAATGACACAATTCCATTGTGCACCTTGGAAATGTCAAGAGGAATGAGCATCTCCCTTGTATTCCCAAACAAAACTCACTTATCTATTATCCATTTATCCTTTTTTGTCTTTGTGCTGAGTGATTAAGTTCCAAAAATCTCCAACACCCCCCCCCAAAAAAAACCCCCAAAACTACTCTGATCCAAGAGCATCAGAAAAAGCCACCAAGGACAGTCTGTATCCAGGAACCCACAGCCTTGAGAACGGCAGCTGTGAGATGCTGACCTTGGATCCCCGACTTCCCACCAAGTCAGTTTCAAGGAGGATGCATTCGGTTCTGGGTCTTTGCCTGACTTGACTTCTAGCCATCCTTAGCTCTCATGATATCTTAACACTAATCACAATAATAATAATTACTGAACAGTGATTAGGTAATAGCTTATCTGCAGAGGGTCGTCTCAATCAGCTCTATCTCCAATTTGGCTCAATTTCCTTTTACTGGATTCAATCTTAAGCATGCTTGTCTTAAATGTCAATTGTAACCAAACATAAATGTCTTGTTCAAACAAGTTTATCTTCACTAAACTTAACTGTAGTCTCTGATTAGCTGTTTGGAAGTTAAATAAAGCATATTTATGGTTGTTGTCTCCATTGATGGTATGCTGGCTATATATGGGCGAAACTGTATATCTCAGGTCCTTCAAAATGTCCTAGGATTTCTTCTGTGAACTTTGAAAAAACAGGTGTTACTTTTAATTTTATCCAATGTATGCAGTTAAAGATAACTTGAGCAGTCATTGCTTTTGAAAGGGCTCTTTCTATAGTAAAAGAAAACTTTAAGTTTTCTTAAAAGTAGTAGCTTGTAATTTCATAAAATAATATTGTTTATGGTATTTCAACTTGTGTTGAATTTTTAATTTGAATGTTATGATGGCTTCAGTCCAAGTTGGGTAAGTTCTCTAGATTTATAGTATAGGGTGAATGTTTGTGTCCCTCTCCAACCCCATCATGATCCACAGATTGAAATCTCTTCCCCAATGTGAAGGTTTTAAGAGGGATTAGCCTTTGGGAGCTGATTAGTTCCTGACGGTAGAGCCTTGGTGAATGGGACTGGTGCCCTTCTAAAAGAAGCCCTGGAGAGCTCCCTTACTCTTTCCTCCACTGGATGTTACAGCAAGAAGATAACCACCTAAGAACAGGGAAGCAGGCTCTGACCAGACATTGAATTTGCTGGTGCCTTGATCTTGAACACCCAGCCATGAGAACTCTGAGAATTAACTCCCAGTGTTTAAAAGCCACACAGGCAGTGGAATATGTATTATAGCAGCCTGAACTGAGACAGCATGTCACCAAAGCATCAAACATCTTAGTGTCCTAGATTAAGGAGTGATATAATGTTTCAGCTTTAGACTATGTGATTTTACAAAACTCTGGGTGTTTGTCTGCTAGACAGAGGGAAAGATCTAAACCTGCAAAGTCTGGATGCCTCAGAGCTTTCTTCCAAGTGAAGTGGAAGATACCAAGAGCTCACAAAATGTCTAAGGTGGGGGGCATGGTCCTGCCTGGGCAAAGGATGAACATAGAGTTGACAGCTCATTTATCTCAGTTCTCCTGATGAGGATCCCCTTGCAGGTTCCATGACAGCATACAGTGGGGACGGCCCTGGTGAGTGGTTGACAGGAGGCTGGAAGCTGACACAGGCCAGGTTCCCTCGCTCTCTGTCCCACAGCTTGCAGGGTGCCTTGGGCTCAGTGGGGCATAGTATATCACACTATGAGAGTCAGAGACTCTCACTCTCTCTCAAACTGATGTCTTACCCTTCTTCCTCTTTCCTATTTCGTTCTAGTGCACTGCTCCTCACTGGGCTTGGGAAACACTGGGCATTCTTCTACTTAGAAGCTTTGGGCTACCTGCTGCCTTTGCTGGGATGCACTCATCAAAAATGTCTACGTGGCTCTTTCCCTTAGTCCTTCAGGGCTTCCATAACAGAATAATAGAGAATGAGTGACTTATAAACAACAGAAATTTATTTCCCATAGTTCTGGAAGCTGAAAGTCTAAGACCAAGGCACTGGTAGATTCAGTGTCTGGCAAGGGATCATTTCTTGGTTCCCTTCCTGAGAAGATGGCTGTCTCCTTACCGTAACCTCACATGAAAGAAAGTGTTAGGGAATTATCTGGGTTCCCTTTTATGGGGACACTTACTTCATTTGTCTCTGCCTTTGTGACCTATTCACCTCCCAAAGGCCCCCCTCTTAATACCATAACACTAGGGTGAGGATTTCAAAATAGGAACCTAGAGGACCGTAAACATTGAGTCAGAGCACTCTCCCACTTCATACAGGTCTTTGCTCAAATGTCGCCTTCCTGAGGAGGCTGAGCGAGACCATCTTATTTAAAATTGCAACCTGCTTGCCTCCCATCTTGGTCTTTCCAATCAATCTCTCTTCACGTGATCTATCTTTTCTTTCACTTTTTCTTTTTCCTCTGTGGCACTTTTCATCTCTAAAGTACTATATAATGTTTCTCATTTACCATGTCTGCAGAGCTCTGTCTGCCTTCCTTTGCCAGAATGCATGCTCCAGAAGAGCTGGGAACTTCATTCAGTTCACTGGTGCATCTCAAAGTTCTGAAAACAATTTCTGGCACATAAGAAGTGTGCGATAAATATTTGATAAAAGAATAACTGAATGAATAAAATTGATAGACTATTGGGCAATGATAAGGACCGTGAGGGCAAAGACCATCTGGATTTTGCTCACCATGATATCCTAAGCACCTACAATAGTCCCCAGCAGCAAAGAGTATTGAATTTATTGAATGAGGGAATTAATGTTATTGGTAGGGTGAGGGCATCTTAAAACCTATGTAAGTATTAGCAGAAAATAAATATCTTTGGGTCCAAATTGAAGTATTTTTTCACCCAAGTCCTCATGAGAGTTCTTTAGCTACATGCACGTCATAAAATTACCCAGAGTGCTGTAAAGTAGATTATTCCAAAAAAAACTCCAAAAGGCTACAGCTACTTCAGAAAAAAAGTCCTGACAAAGGTGACAGGATCTGTTATACAAAGCAAAAGCACATAACGATGATTTGTCCTGTGATGTAATATACAGGATTCCACTGCAGTATGAAACCTCTCCATTCAGTGCTGTTTTCCTGTGTTATAATAAGCGATCACGGGCTTTGTGGTCAGACAGACCTGCACCAAATGTCTTCCCTACCACATCCTGGACTGGGTGATTCTGAGTCACTCACTTAGTCTGGTTCTCCATTTCCCGTATTTTTAAAACAACACCCAACTCTTCAGGGTCTTTGTGAAGCTGAAAATGATGAGTTGAGTAAAATGCTTAGTAGACATTCCAAAAAAAAAGATCACTATGCCCTCTTTATCTTTTGTCTTCATGATTCCAATATTTCTATTATACATTATAATTGTATAGTTTTGCATAATAATACAGTTACCTATTAGAATTCCAAATAAGATTTTGTTTTCTCATCCAAGTTCTAACCACTAGACTGCTCTGTTCATATTTCCTTCTTGCATTTTACACAAGAAACATACAGTAGAAAATGACATAAGAAATTGGAATTAAAATACAGACCATTTCATTTCTTTCCTGAGTGCAAATCTAGCTGGTGATAGCCATGATTGGTTATTAATGCTGGCTTCCTTGAAAATTATAGCATTATATCAGAATACTTACTGAAAGGGCAGACCAATACCTCATAAGTTACCCACTATGTACATTTGAAAGAAGCTAATGGTATGTATCCCTGATAAATCATGACTTGATTACCAAGCACGGTGACCATTAAAAAATGTAACTAGTTTACAGTGAGTGGCTCCGCTCCATTACTTAGAAATATTTCTTATTGAAATGTAATTAACATTTAACTTCTGGAATTCAAAAAAAAAGCAAATTAGTAGTCAATGAATTTGCTAATTTCTCTGTTGCCTACTTAGGTCTTTACAGCTATTACTTGCATGATGTAAATCTTACTGAGAAAGGAGTATTTCTGCCATCTGCATAATTCCAGAAGGCCAGGCTTTCAGCCTTAAGGCTAGAAAACACACACTGTTAGGGTAAATGGGGGTCTTGAAGGACTGAGAATTCTGATAGGTTCACACAGCTTCTAAGTGTCAAGCCGTGATCTGAACTTGAAAGAGAAGCCGGTTAAGGTCATAGGATTCAGAATCAGAGAGCTATGCATGTGAGGTTGGCTGGCGTGATTCTGGTCCAGCAGATTCAGAACAGCAATACTTTTATGTGTCTTACGTATGTGTCTTTCATGGAAGACAAAAATCTTTTTACAAAAATCTATATACTACTTGTGCCGAAGTATAACTTTAAAAATTAAAAAACATGACTTTCATATAAATATGGAATGAACAAATGAAAACATTTTCTTTAACTTTTTAAAGGGAACCAGCAAGATGGATTCAAAAGAGAATGAAACTATATAGGAGGAGAGAAAATAATTTTGTAACAAGATTCCTATCAGATGTACAACTGGGCAGTGTGGTATGGGGTAGATATGTTTTCTGCAGACAGGAATCATTTGACTGGACAAGAATGTACACATTAATATAAATAATTTCATAGAATCTAGGCTTTTAGTCAATAATACTTGTGAGTCAAATGAAGTGATATGTCCTACCAAGTATATACAATCCTTGGGTGAACTTGTAAAACAGTGTTCCTATTGTCATCAAAATGATACGCTACCTCGCTGTGCCTTACTTCCAAGTATTGTACAACTTTTCTTCACTCTTAGCAAATGTCTTCTTGGAAACTGAAGAGAGATTAATAAGTACAATGAAGATAAGATACTAATGTTTTATTTACAGATGGTCATTTTATAATTTATAAATCACCTAAATGGTGAAAACGGCACCCAGATATTTCTGATGCAAGACAGCACGACTGTTATTTTCTAAGAGTAGGGACCAGATCTTCCCTATAAAGAATGTTACCAAAATATACATTTTGAATGAAAATTATTATTTCAAAGTAGTTGATAACATGATGAAAATCTTAGCATATCTATGCACTTCCTCTCAGACAAGTACTGAGAAGCAGATGCAAAGGAGGAAAAGTAACAAGTTGAAGGTGACATTATTGACCTGGATGGGAAGATAAATCTCTTTTCACTGTTATAACCAACCTCCTTGAGCTTGAATACGGGTCTCCCTTCCTCATAGGCACCAATGACAAAACCTGGTCCAACTGGCAGCAAGTCAATATTAGGACTGGAAAGACTAGCCTTGTGTGGCCATTGCTTTAGAAAAGGAGACTTGCTGAAATTTAATTAATAGGGGAGATAGTGGAGCTGGCCTATTACAGCAGAGAAAAATAAATAAGCCACCAGGGACTCCTATAGATTTTGATTCAATCATTCTATGTATTGGATAAAGCCTTCTGAGATCTCTTCCTGCTTGGCTCCTCTCTGCATTGGACTGAGAATTTTTTTTTTTCCTTTTTTTTTTTAAATTTAAATTCAATTAGCCAACATAGAGTACATCATTAGTTTCAGATGTAGAGTTCAATAATTCATCAGTTGCATATAACACCCAGTGCTCATCCTATCACATGCCCTCCTTAATGTCCATCACCCAGTTACCCCAACCCCCACCCTCCTTCCCTCCAGGAACCCTCAGTTTCTTTCTTATGGTTAAAAGCTGACAGAATTTCTATAAGCTCAAGAGTGTTTATCATCCAAGTGTATTATTTTTCATTGTTCCACTTGCAAAAACTTCTTTAATTGAACTAGCTGTTCTCATGACAGTTTATCTGAGTGCCTTATATTAAGAAAGGTCATTGACTCAACACGAAATCAAGATGTTTTTCAATTATACTTCTGAGAATTACTCAAATACTTTTGAATACATAACTTTAAGCTGAGGTATAACAAACTGATGTTTATTAAGGAACAAATGATTTTCTTGCTTGACTTACTCCCTAGTAAATGTGATTTCTAGGATTTGTAAAAATAACCTTTAAACAGATCTAACAAAATCATATTTTATGATATGACAAGGCTGCTACTCTCTGAGGTTACGGCTTCTCTGATCCTTTGCCGCACTATGTAGGCTGCCCAGGTAGCTTCCTCTACGACCTGCCCTCAGGGAAAGAGTAATACCAAGGAGCTTCAAATAGGCTTTTGAAATTCATAGCAGAGACCACAGTCTTGAGGACTGGAATAATTTAAATTCACAAGAAAGGCTTGGAACTTCCAGGAGAAAGAAAGATGTGTGGGTTCTATTAACCAGAGCCTATAATATTTAGAACATAGACTTTATCCCATAAATTCTGGAGCAGGGAGGGCTATGTTAAGATTGGTAGCTGCTCTCTTACCCTGAAGGCCAGGGATTAGGGTGGAAAGGAGAGTAGGGGTCCTGAGGGGTTGTGGATAGAACAAGGACCATGGACACCCGCAGAGCAAGGATGATGGACCATCTCTTTGTAAATAGATGAGTCGTGCAAAATATGGGGCTGCCATGTGTATACACAGATGTTTATTATCTTCTTTCCTAATGAAAGATGTTATGTGCATCCCAGCCTCCCCAACACCCTTCTCTTTGACAGCCCCTGCCCCACCATCCTTTAAGAATTTACATCAAAGGGAGTATTCTCACTGCCCTCCATAACATCTAGAATGATGTGTCCTAGAATGAGTTCCAGAGAACAAAATTTGAGAAACAGACTTCTAGACTCACCCTGCACAGTAGCCTATTAGAGTTTTTATGAGTTCTGTGTGGGACAGGAAAATGTCTTAGTGTTTCCTAGGATATCTAATCATATAAAAATCTATTCAAACACATGTCTCTTTCCCAGGAATTACACTGATATCCTGTGAGGCCATTGTTCTTTGAATTGTACTTTGGGGAACACTAGGCCAGCTCCGTGGGTGTGGGGTCAGTGTGTCCTGGGGCTACCTCCTGACTTAGATTCTGTTCCAAATAGAAATACTACTGAGCATTGTTGGTAGTATCAGGTGAGACTGTATCATGTACAATGTGCAGGATCTGGTCCATGGGAAGGCACCCTGTCTCCTCCCTTACATGCCCTTTCTTATATACCTACTGCTGGGAATGCTCTGACTCATGTCCCCAGCTCTACATCTTCCTCACCGTTCAGGCTTGAAGGGCCACCATCTCCAGGAAAGGTTTAGCTAGTCTTGACATATAATCCTCCTTGAGCTTCAAGAGCATTTTGGTTCACTTGATCTGGGAAGAATCTTAAAGGTCTCTAGTATAACCAACCAGTCTTTTGATTGCTGGTACTAAAAACACTGTGCCATATGTGATCATTATCATAAGTTTATCTCCCTCATAGACAGAAATTTCCTCAAAGAACAATATGTCAAATGCTTTTATCTCGGAATTTTATGCATCTAGAATGACTCTTGGCTAGAGTAGGCACCCACTTGCCATTTGATGGATGGAACAGATTGCTGGGAGAGAGAAGCAGGGACTAAAGGGGAGACACTTAACCAATATAGACAGTACATCAGTCAGGATGAGCTAGGCTGCGCCACAGTAACAAACATCCCCAGAGTTCACAGTTCTAACAATAAAGCCTCTATCTTGTTCACGCTACATGAGGGTGAACTGGTAGTTTTATGCCAGTCATTTCCCTCTAAGACCCAAGATGCTACCTGGAACACTGCCTGTTGATGTGGCAGAAGGAGAAAGAACTGTAGATGGTTGCCTCTACTGTAAACTGCTAATGATCCAGCCCACAAACTGTGCCATCAGCTCTGTTCAGAACTCTTCGGCGAGAACTAGTTACATGGCTGGGTCTTGTGCAAGCCTCTTCTTTTTGCTTATAATCACAGCCAGTGTGCAGGAGTCACCTCCCCTGGATATCTCACCTGAGACCTGAACAAAGTGGGTGTACCCTCTGTATCCCCGTGTGGAGGATGTTGCTGAGACACAGGATGTAAACAAGCTGTGAGTTAACCTGGAGGCTTCAGAGGACCACCATGCAGAGCTGGAGGAAGGAACTATGTTCTGTGTATTGTCATTTCTGAAACGTTCTAAAAAAAATTTTTTTTTTCGGTGGAAGTAAGCATCACCTTAAAATGCAAACACAGAGAGGAGGGTAAAGTCTGTGGTTGTAGTGTTCCCAGGTAAATCAGCATGTTTGGTTTTTAGGGTGGATCACTGTTGTGAGCAGAGAGGCTCTTCTGATGTTTGGGGTGAGCAGACTGGCAATTCTGAACTGTAGATGACATCCTGAAGGAAGACAGACCACTGTGTGCTAAGAAACAAGCACAGGAACCCCTGGGCAGAAGAAGAAAGTGGAAGAAACAGATGGCTTGGCAGAGAAGGCAGACTGAGATGATTTTGAAATTTTACTTTGGTCTTGCCTCACTCCCAGGTTAAAGAAGGAAGAAAACATTGTCTTTCTTCTCAGCTCCCGTCCTATTTCTCAGGTCCTGAAACCAGGAATTGGGCTGATATCTTCTGTCTTCAAAGCTTGAATAATGGTGTATGGTCTACCAACTTATTTAGCTTTCATGTAGGAAAAATCTTCACATTCTTCTTCAAGAAGAATTGAATGAGGAACCAGGTTTTGAGGGATTTCTGCATTTTATCATAGTAGAGTGTTATGTGCTTTGTTCAACTCCAGCAGACACTTCTTTATTTCCTCATTTTATTTTATTACTTTTTTTATTGAAGTATAATTGACATATATTATATTAGTTTCAGGTGTACAACCTAATGATTTGGTATTTGTATAAAACAGATACTTACTAAAAGAAATCCTATCAGTACCTTTTATGTTATTTTATGTAGGGCCCACTTATTTTGAAAAATGAGTTGATGTGGTCATAATAAAGGCCTTAGATTATATCATTGAAACCAATAATTCTAGAATCAACACAGAGAAATGATGGTGGCAGGAAACCTGGACTAAGGGTGACCACGGCATCTACTGACATTTCATGAGGGTTTCCCATGTGTCAACTATGGTGTCTCATGTCTTATGTCTACTTATTGAACCCTCAGGATTTCCCTACAAAGTACCTCTTTATCCTTCTATAGGAGGTATCTCCATATACCCCATTATGCTGATGAGGACAGTGGGGTCCAGAGCGGTTACACTGTTTGCTGATGTAACAAAAAAGGAATGGAGTCCAGGTTTTAGGTCAGGAAGCCTGGTTCTAGAATTTTCCTGCTTCAACACCTGCCCCATCCCCGTGTCAGTAATGTGACTGAATGAAAACATGGTGCTGAGCTTCTGAGCACCCAGGCAAGGGTGAAAGCACATGGAGCTCCCCCAGTTCTCCCTGCTTAACAAAGCTCTTCTCTCATCCTTGTTTCACCTCATCAAATCCTGCTGCACACAGTTACTCAGTCAGACAAGGGTTGGGCGAAGGCTGATCCCAACCCATGCCATAACAGCACCAGCGATGCACTACTGATTCTGGTTAGCACTGCAATCACAGTATTTTATTAACGGTATCTGTGCTAAGGTTGCCATTGTGTTTCATCTTCTGTCCTCAGATTCTGAGAAAGAGCTAGAGCCCAGGGCTGAGAACTTCCTGGTTCATTTCTCTGGGTGTGAAGATCAGAGGAAAATTGGCCCTAAGAGTAAGGAAAGAGGGGGTGCAGGAGGGAGCCCTGCTTGGGAGAAGCTGTATTGGGCTCCAGAGGAAGCATTAGGAATTGGCGAGCACTCCACTCACCCTTGGGGGAAAGTTGAGAGTGAAAAAAACAGGTTCCAAGGCCAACACATGGCTAACAAACATAATTTAAAAAATGCTCAACCCCCTTTATAATCTAGGATCTGTAGTTAACACAATAAGCTAAATCATGGAAAGAGAGGTGGACCCCAGTTTAGTGGGGCCTGAGGTTTGCACAATTTGGAGGTCTTCTTTCAATTTGGAGAAGAAAGGAGATTGAAGGACTGAAGTCTTACCTGACTATGGTAAAATAATACTCTATTTTTGCAAGTTTTTCTGAAGACTACGTGAATACATTTCAAGATGTCTCCCAGGACGTAGGAAGGCCCCAGGTAGGGGTGGGCCCTGAAGCAAAAGCCTCCTGGCTTCAGGATAATATGGCTTTGCAGGGGAGGGTCTTAAGCAGGGAGAACTATGGCGAGAAACTATGCTAAATGAGGGCACCTTCACTCTTTTGTCAACCCAACATGTAACTCTCTGGACAAGTCTCAAGACGTCAATGATTTTGATTTTGATTTTATTTTAAATTACCAAAAATAACTGTATTACACTAACAGAAAAGGGGAAACCTAAGCACAACCAGTTTTTAGGTTTTTTTACAAGGGAAATATCCAAGTGCCACATACTATTATTTTTTCTAAAGAAACAATAATATTTCAAAAGCAAACCTTGATGTTCAACTTTCCAACATTATGGTGCCGCTATAGGATAACAATTCATACATTCTTAGGAGCACTTCTAGGAAAATACAGACTGAGTGTCCACTGGCAAACTTATCTGCCGACTGGTGAATTGAATTTTAAAGCAAAGAGAGCCAATGTTATTAAAATGAAAATAATTACATATGATTCAGAATCCTAAATGATTACCATATGTTACTTGGGTGACTCCCAATTTTAGAAAAAAAAGCACAAATGAAAAAAAATCCATGTTTTATTTTTAACCCTTTATTTCTTGAATTGGTGTTGAAACATGGATTTTAAATACACTTGAACACCAGGTGCAAACTTTTCAAGAGTATAAGAAAATTTTTTTAAAAATCTACAAATTTAATATTTTTTGCAGTTACAAATTTCTAGGGTTAAATGGCTTAGCAAACAGACAAACAAAAAATTGCAATCAATGAGCCACCTTAAAAAGATCAAAGACAGTTACTGCGATGACAAGGGCAAATAGAAAGAACTTAAGATGGCTCTGAAGTTTGGAGCGTTAACTTAGGGTCATTCTTAATAATGATATGAAAATGTCCCATTACTTATTGAGCTGGTTAATGCAACTGAAGAAAGCAAGCTCTATTAAAACCCAATAATCCAAGGCAATGGCCCAAGTTTCTGAAGGTCATGAATCACTATTTAAATTAGTTATATTACTAAAAATGACTTCTTCTCATATTTCATTTTTTGCTATTTCATTAAAAATTCTAGTAACTCTAAGGCCACATAACTCCTCAAATTAAAAAGGACTAAGCAGGTAGAAAAGCTAACATGAATGGGGTCCCCATGGCATTTTTTTGACCTCTTTCTCAGATCCAATGAAGGTGTTTCTAGTCAGGTAACAATCTTCTGCTATCACTCTATTTAAGAGAAGATGTGGTCCATATATACAATGGAGTATTATGCCTCCATCAGAAAGGATGCATACCCAACTTTTGCATCAACATGGACGGGACTGGAGGAGATTATGCTGAGTGAAATAAGTCAAGCGGAGAAAGTCAATCATCATATGGTTTCACTTATTTGTGGACCATAAGGAATAGCATGGAGGACATTAGGAGAAGGAAAGGAAAAGTGAACCGGGGGAAATCGGAGGAGGAGATGAGCCATAAGAGACTATGGACTCTGAGAAACAAACTGAGGGTTTTAAGGGGAGGGGGGTCAGGGGAATTGGTGAGCCTGGTGGTGGGTACTAAGGAGGGCACGTATTGCATGGAACACTGGGTGTGGTGCATAAACAATGAATCTTGGAACACTACATCCAAAACTAATGATATATTCTATGATGACTAACATAGCACCCCCCCCACACACACACACACAAGATTTCTGCTTGATTCCTTTCGGCCTTTCCAACATGCCCATGGCAGGTCAGAAAGAGACTCAACCCAAGACAACGCCTAGTGCAGAAGGCCCACTGGATCCCCCAGATTTTGAGTGATTGGTTCACTCAGAATTCCTGATCCACTTCCGGGCACCTAGCTCATTCATCACCTGAGCCTACAGGGCAACAGTCCAAGAATCTGTCTCAAGAAGGTGTTCCTTGGAGAAGGCTCCTGCTGGAGGAGATCTACACCTTTCTTTCGGTTGATGAAACCAACCCTTTACAAAATTACATTCCTAACCTTCAACTACAGTTTATTCACTCACTCAACCTAGGGTCAAGCAGATTAAATCCAGGGCACCCAATTAAATCTGAATTCCAGGTAACAAATGGTTTCATAGGGTATGTGTGTCCCAAATATCACACAGAACATCCTCGTAATAAACAAATGATGTCTAGTTTCCCGGGAAAACCAAATTTAACTGAGTATCCCACATTTTTATTTGCCAAATCTGGCAACGTTAACCTAACTGCGTATTAATGACAGCTAGCGAAAGCACAAAACTGACCATGCCAGGCCCTTGTGTGTTTTTATGTGTTTTTAACTATTGCAACAACCTCACAAGGTAGCTATTATCTCTGTTTTACAGGTGTGAAAAGGGAAGCTCAAGGAAATAAACATTCTCACATGAAATCAAATACTTTAAACCTGGACCCTCTGATGTCTTCCTGTCATGTGGTGGTGCACAGGGCCAAGGTTTTCCATAGAAAACAGTTCTGAGCTGCTTAAACACAAGGACGGACGTTCAGTCAAGGTCCTTAACAATCTCTGGCACAGAGTATTGTTATATACTTTTAGTTTGGAAAATATGCACAGCAGGTGTTACCAATTGCCCACTGTGGACATTAAAACACTCATAGAATATTGAATTTTAAGCAATTAAATTTTGGGTGAGCCTTCCAAGATAAACTGGCTATAATGTATGCCCCTTGATAGCCAAATAATTTGACCTGATATTTGTTTGATAGAAACTATTTAAACGAGCCTCAGCAACTGCCAAAATGAAGATTTCTGTTTTAACATAAGTTCATGTACCATGTACCTCCTACATGTCAGATCTAGAAGAAAGACACATAAAGAAATAATTTAAATGCAACACACTGGATGTTAGGGTAGAGAAAGATCCAGTAGCTATATAAAATATCAAGTTTTATTTTTATTTATTATTTTTTTTTAAGTAGGCTCCATTCCAATGTGGGGCTTGAACTCACAACCCTGAGATCAAGAGTCACATGCTCTCCTCACTGAGCCAGCCAGGTGCCCCATAAAATATAAATATGGACCAGAGCGGGGCTATCCATCTCAAGATTAGGGGATTACAAGAAGGCCCTCAAGGAGGAGATGTGGCTGACTTAGAGCTTAAAGAATGAGGAAGTATTCCACATAGGCAACTGGGAAGGCTGTTGTAGGTAAAGTCAACAGAATGAAACAGAGAGAACCTTGCTTATCATCATTAGGCAGTTGGATCCATCGTTCCTTGAGCACATTTTCAGTGTAGAAAAATGAAGCCAAGGGCACCTGGGTGGCTCAGTCAGTTGAGCGTATGCCTTCGGCTTGGGTCACGATCTCAGGGTCTGGGATCCAGTATGGAGTTGGGCTCCCTGCTCAGCAGGGAGTCTGTTTCTCCCTCTCCCTCTGCCCTTTCCTGCTGCTTGTGCTCTCTAAAATAAATTAATAAAATCTTAAAATTAAAAAAATGAGGTCATAGGAAGAGCCCAAAGAAGAATGCCCGTTTGCATTGTCGAGACTACTATAAGGAACACTGTTATACTCTGTTATTTCAGGCCACTTGGCTTCTTCTTCTTTTTTTTTTTTTTAGAATTTACTTTTAAGTAATTTCTACCCAATGTGGGGTATGAACTTAAAACCCCAAGATCAAGAGCTGTGTGGTGCACTGACTGAGCCAGCCAGGCAACCCCAGTCCTCTTGGCTTTTTAACACTTTTTTTCTGATGCTGAAATAAATAGGCACAAGATTACGTCTTCATGCATGGTGAACAGAGCCAAGAGAAGATCACAGAAAACGGTGGGACTACCTTTCCTCACCCTCTACTTAAAGACGGAAATACATATAACCGCTGTTTTCTCTAAATACTAAAGTCTTAAAATCTCATCTGTTTTTGGTAAGAGTTTCTCCACTTTAGACATTCAGTATTAAATGAGCAGTCTTCAAAGTATTTTGAAATGTGCATTCTCTGTAGTATTTTCAACTGTTTGTTTCTAGCTAAGGAGTAGGAAATAAAAACTTTGCAGAAGGATGGACTGATGCAGATGTTGATCAGATAGAGCCGAAATAATGAAAAGTGTTGACTTTGGCACATTTAATTTTACTCTCAAGACAGTCTTATTCTATGCTTGGACCCTGGTAACTAAAGAAGAAATGTGAACCGTGTCCTTAAGCTTCCACAGCATATTTCTTGCCATTTTAAGTTCAAGGAAAGTTCTATAAGGAGACTAGGATCATGTACCATAGGCTGAGAGCAATGAGCACTGGGCTCGGAAACAAAGACCTGAGTTTGCTCTTTGTTTTGTTTCTTACTAAGACAAGTCATGAACTGCTGAGTTTCTCCCTTTTTTCATCTCCAGAAAGGGACAACTGAGGTCAACAATTGCTACAATCCCCTGACTGTAATTCTACTTCTATAACTTACTTTGTTAGATGGACCTACTTTTTACTTATTTGGATTTCAAATCTTTTGTGTGAGAGATCTGGTAAAATTGCAGGGCACCTGGGATAGTATCCAGAAAAAAGATGCTAATGCCTCCCCCCTGACCTGAATGGATAAAAATTCAGAAATTAGAAAACATTTAAAATAAAATTTCCAAAGCTTTGTATTTTGCAACAGGAATTGGAATACCTTCTACTTCTGATAGAAATGTAACATGTCTAAGTCATTCAAATGCATGTGTGTTCCTTCCTTCGCTTGGCTAGGAGCCAGGGAAAGCCTCAAACAATTCTAAATAAGTAAATTGCAAAGTTACTCTAGTTAGGAGTTGTAAGATCTATTCAGTATTTTACAGCAACATATGTGGTATTTTATTGGATTGAGAACTTCTATTCCACATGAAGTCATAGATATATATTTTTTTTTTACCAAATAAAGATGATTTTACTGGATCCAATTCAGACAATAATAACACTTATGGGCAAATTCCAAATTTCCTTTTTTTCTAGTAATCATATACAAATGAGAGTGGCCACAACAATTCCACAAATATATTTACTTCTGTGAGAAGTTGCATTACCAAGCATACAAGAAAACACCAGAAAATAAACATTGAAAATTGGACTTTTAAGGCATCCATCATAGCTTATGGATTTTATTAAATAAATGCCAAAATAATTAAATTACTGCAAAATTTTAACTAAATGTTTATTATTTATTTTGGCTTAAAATTAAAAACCCCTGAAAGTTTATGGTGTCTCATGTTCCAAAATTAATATATCTGATTTACTAAAATAAAAACATATCGCAGTGAATTGGGTTCACATCTGAAACCTGGATTTTGACACTACTTATGCCCCTTGGAAACTCTTCGGACTTCTTGGAACCTTGGTCCCACATCTGCGAAAAGACTGGGCTGGCAATTTTAAAAGCGTCTTCAAGCTCTGAGAGTTTATGCATTAGGATAACAGCTTTCAAAACGTACTGCGAGGACCCAGGAGCTCTTCTGTTCCATGGATTGCAAAGCTCTAACGTAAAAGCAAAAATCAGCCAGTAGGTGAGACTGCGTTATTTATAGACCAGGCCACACTGATCACAAGAGGCTCAGGGCGTTTTCTTGGAAAATGCAGAGGTTAGGAACGCCGACGAACAGCAGAGGGCGCCACAATCACAACCAAAACACGAGAAAAACTTGGGCGTCCCCATCCAGGGCCAGGAAGTCCCCAGCCCTGCGTCTGAGAAAATGAGCCACAGCCAGGTGGGAACAAAACAGTTTCAGGATGTATTTGGGAAGCTGCCAATAAAAATGATTTACATTTAGTCTCGGCAAGCGTTTCCACATCGAGAGCTACGATTCTCTTTCTCGGGTATCTTCTGGAACCTTTTCGTTGTATTGGGCTAACGGGACATAATGAAAAAAGAAATGAGGTCTACGGTCCTGGCGTGGCGGCTTTGTGCTGAATGGTCTCCACGAAGCACGGATGAGGCTTCTGTGTCGCCCGCGGGCACAGGTCTAAGAGGATGGAGGTCACAGCAGGGCAGATTTGGGGGAGTGAAGAGCGGTTGTGGCAAAGAACTCCGGAACAGAGAGATCCACCACGATTGAGCCAGATAAGGGCAAATTTCCGGGCCACGGCTGCCTGCACTTCATTCACAGACCCCAGAGATTTAGGAATCCGGTGAGAGGTTGGAATCGACGACGAAGAATGTATAATTTCAGTGTATTAATTACACTTGTCATTATGTCAAACTGTGTAGGGTCTGATTTACTTCTAAAAAGTAAGTATGAGTTGCATATGCCTTGGAAACGCAAGCCCATTATTTCCCAATAACAGGCTATAATGACTGCGATGAGCTCAGAGAAGTCATTAAAACAAACCAACAGTGATAATTGCTCCAGTAAGTATAAGACCGATTCAAGAATCCGCTAATGGTTATCCTCTCCTGATCCCCAGCTGGGACTCAGTGGAGTGTCCGACTGTAACATACGCGTGTATATTCACCCACACGTGTACCAGCACTTAACTGGGCGTGCACATTTACATGTGGAAAAGGAGGAACAGCTTATAGCAAAATGGATGTTCTTCCTGGGAAGACGTTATCAGGGTTATCTAGTTATTGCTACATTGGTAACATCAAGACTTTTGAGGCTTGCTGGCCTGGTTTGGAATCCAGCCTCTATGGCTTACGTCCCTGGGGAGCTCACCCCATCTCAGTGGCTCAGTGGGGGAATGGCAGCCCCGCGTCAGCGACCCTTGGGGATTTGCTTGCCTCACACATTCTTGGATCGCACCACTGATCCCACCTGAACCAGAGACTCTGGCCCAGCCATCTATTTTCACAAGCCCTCCAGGTGACTCCTGGCGCACGCCAGCATCTGAGAGCCACGGTTCCCTCTTAGCGTGCCTCGTTCTTCAGCTATAAAATGAGACAAATAGCGTGGCTGTGAGAAATCCATGAGTTGATACACAGATCGCCAGTGTTTAGAACAGAGCACAGGGTAAGTATCGTTTACTATTACTGTATCATCTCAGTAGCCGTTTAGAGAAAATAGAGTGAGGGGCACCTGGGTGGCTCAGTTGGTTAAGTGTCAGACTCTTGATCTCAGCTCAGGTCTTGAGCTCAGGGTCGTGAGTTCAAGCCCTGCACTGGACTACACACTGGGCATGGAGCCTACTTAAAAAGAGAGAAAGAGAGAGAGAAAAAGAGCGATATCAACTGGAACACTAATGCGATTTGGAGATACCCACTAAAATGTGGAATGGAGAAATATCTAGGCTTCACAAACCAGGGCTTATAGGACTTCGCTAGGGAGGAAAGACCAATCAAGTGTGTTCATCAGAAAGCAGCCCTATCTCTCTCTCACTGTGTCTGTACCCTCTGCCCTAGCATGCTTTCTGAGAGGCATCATTGGGTTAAAGCTGGCCCACCTCAGACCCCATATGATTTTTACTGAGGTGGCCAAAGGAACTTGGTCTAAAATGTCATGTCTTCAAGTCCATTCCCAAGATGGAAGCCGATCGGGACTGTGCAGTTCCTCATAACTGAGAAATTAGAAGACTAGCTCCTTCAGGTGTTAGAAGGGTAAGGGGTAACTGAGGCTTCCCCAGGCACTTTCAGCTTCTCCCCTGAAATTTCAGAAAAGTCAGCCCTGACTTTTTTGGTGGACACGAGTGAAGGCTGAGGAATTTCTTTGATCCTTTAAAAGTCTGGCGACTCGAAATCCCAAGTATCCTTGCCATTGGGAGACAGCATTCCAATAGCATGGTAGCTTACTGTGTCAATGCTATTACAGCATTTACTAATCCAGATCAGTCACAGCGGGCTTTCTGAGGAGGAGCTGGTGATGCAGGCATCGGTATTTTCTAAGATCTCCTTAGATCACATTAAGCTGCAACCAGGACGGAGACCATAGGGCTAAGGACCCCATTTGAGTCCTGGGATTCATTCTCTCTTCCCCAGCCTGTGTGGGGCCAGGTGCTCCTTCTTGTCCAATCATCCTTTCTGAAGGGGCAAAAATCTGGAGCTACCACGAGATGCGACGGTGCGATCGAGTCCTCAAAAATAAAAGCAGGAGACCGAGAAGAGAGAATTCAGTTGACAGGAAAATGGAAATCCACTTCTAGGGAGGAAGTCTACAAATGTCCAGGAGACTAGCAGGTCCGAGGGCTACGAGAAGTTTCTTGTAGGGAGCTTGGCCCCAAAGGGAAGAAAAGGAGGGAAAATAGCAGTTGAACTGTAGGAAGGAAAATGGAGGGAAGAAGGGAGAGAGGGTGAGAGAGACTTCAAGAAGAGAGAGGCTGAAGTTTTTGTGATTAATAAAAGAGAGGAGAGACAGGCAGAGGGTAAGCAATGGAGCATTCTCGGAAGACAGAGAAAGGGATGGGATCCAGGATCAGGTGAAATGAAGGTACCTGAGCGGAAGTAGGGGTGGATGCAGATGAGGACGGGACTGGCGCCCGGGCAGCAAAAGGTGCGGGGCTGGTGCCAACCAGAGACCTGTGCTCTAGACAATTTTTCCTATGCTGTAAAAGAACGGTCAAGGAGCTTCTAACCCTGTGTGAAGAGATTTTGAGATTTAAGCTGGAGTTCGTGCCACAAACAAGCAAAGATTCTGTGTTCTAGCAAGGAATACAAAACAATCCTAGCACTGATTTTCGCTAGATTCTGAATAAACAGAGCTGGTTTATTTTCATTCTAGAATTCAATATGGGGCCTGGCTTCACCTTCCAGTACTATTCTGAAAAGGAAAAGAAATCACCCGAAGAGTTTTGCTACAGGACATATCTTCCTCTTTCTATCCTTTCTGATTATCAGCCACAACAGAAACCAGGAAGGGATGACTGCGTACCGTCCCTCTTTCTGAAGGAAAGACTCTTTTTGAAGGTTCTTTCACCAGCAATCGAACACAGATGGGGTTAAGTTGGGAACTATGTGGTTGGTGGCTCATGTGTGTTCTGTGTGTTCTCACGTGCGCTCTTCTGGTTCTGGCGTCCAACCCAGAACCTTGAATTTGCAAACTGGTTGATGTCAAGCTAACCCAGTGTGACTGTGACTTTAACGGTGATCGTTTTAAGACAGTATCTGATATTAAAACATATATTATCTTTTACTAGAAACATGGTTTCCCTCCACTGGCCTTCATTTTAAAATACCAGATTCAAAGTGAAAAAAAAAAAGGTATAATTTTACTTTGTTTCCAGCTTTTTAAACATGTTGAGATCACTCTTGGAATGAAGTACACAAAAGCTTAGCAATAATCATAATGATAACGTAATAGGTGTTTTTTAAACTTTAGATGTCCAAACATCCAGATGTTTGGCCTTTGCTGAAGGTACCCAGATGACTGATTGCATTTTTTCAGTTTTCATACAGCTACAGGACTTCATGGAGCCACAGGCCTCAGAACTGCAACAAGGTAATTAGAAATCCAAATTATTCTTCTATCATGTAGGACCCTTGTGAGCAACCAAGGTCCACAGGCCAAATCTAGACTGACCATTTCTTTACGTATTGTCTCTGGCAGTGTTCACACTACAAAGCAGAGCTGAGTAGTTACGATGCAGATTCTACGGCCCGCCATGCCAAGAATATTTACTACCTGGTCCTTTGTGGAAACTGTTTGCCAATCCTTTATGTAGATTATCTCCTTTCCCTAGCTAATTGGCTCTCTGTGAATGTCTTTAGGATGTTATAATAAATCAGTGTACTTTATATGCACATGAATGATACATGCTTCGAAAAATGGCAAAATGATTTTGGCCATTGTTCAGAGGTGAGCTTCTTGGAATTCAGTGGTTAGGAGGCCACGGGGTTAACCACCCTTCACCTTGGAAATCACCACACATTTGTTAAGAAAAGAGCTAACTTCAGATGCACAGGTAAACAAATTGCTAAAACATTCCTCACAGTTTCCATTTTTATAATTTTAAGTGACAAAAATTATAAGAAATGAGGGAGAATCAAATTCACCTCAGTATAAAGACTTAAGTTTTACCAAATTTTCTTATATAATAATTATTACTAATATGCTTATTTGATGACCAATATCACATTGATATTTTGATATAGAAAGCTAATGAATAAAGAAAACATTTAAACTAAGGACGTTACTATTTTTTCTGCATCCTTTGAAACATAAAGTTCTGTAAGATTTACTTTTTTTTATCCTATTGTTTAATGAATTTTTTTAAAAGTTAAATTTAGCTACTTTTATTAGTCATAATTTATAACAAATAGGAACGCATGTTTACTGAAAAACTTTGCATTTCCAGTTCAGTGTCTAGCTATGAAAAACAAAGTGATTCTTCTTTCTTCATTAGTTAAAAAAAAAAACAGGAAAAAAGAGCCACAGCAGATCCACTGTCTACAGATTCTTAGGTTCTCATTTGAACATGATCTGAGACTCTCTCCTGGTACAGATAGTGCTTTGTCAGATTTTATCTCCCCATAAATACTAGACACCTAGTATTTACTATATTAATATATGATAGTAGCATTATATACATGTATGTATATATATGTGTAGATACACACATATGTCTATATAAGTGTACATATATACATGGGGTGTGTGTATGTGCGTGTGCACGTGCGCGCGTGTGTGTGTAGTGCTAAAGATTAAGAATGATGAATGTCGGTCAGAACACTATTACCAATCACCCTCTGACTCCTGAGTTCGAGTTGATTCAATGTGTGGAATTACCAATACCTGGAGCTGCATGCCTTCTCCCTTCATTTCTAGGATGAGACTCTTGGTATCCAGTCTCTAAATTTTATCACCTATTTAATCCCCACTCTTCCATGCTAATGCTAAACTAGCCCTATCCGTTACTAAGCTAGAAAACTTTACCAGCTGGTTAGGGATTGTGATCCAGACAAAAATGAAAATAGCTTTTTTAAGTTAGCAAAAGTCATGCATTTAGGAAAGCAAGTCTCTATCACATGGTTAGTCTTCTGACAGAATATCTGTCTTCCCCTTATGACACGGGCACCCATCAGTGGCAGAGTCTCAAGCACCTTCCACACCACTTTCTGACTTGTCCTGAGGGTGTCACTCCCCTGTTACAGGTGTGAAAACTGAGGATGACCTGCCCAAGGCTTATAGTAGAATCTGGGACCCAATCCCGGGTGTTTGGGCTCGAAGTCCAGACAACTTCTCACTGCCTCACGTTCAACCACAAATCTCTTACGGATCTAAACGAAACCAACCTACACAGAAATAAGGAGAAGGTCGTTCTTTTAACTTTGGTTTTGGACAAAAGTTGGTTGGTGATGGAATTCGACTTCATTTTCCAGCAAAAAACCCTCAACAAGATTATCTTGTATGAAATCGCAAAATAGACACATCTCTCAATATGAACTTTTGAAGAGATGACCAACTTTGTGCCTTCATAACCAAAAGCAAAAGTAGCTGCAAAGCAGACTATCTAGATCAACTCTGAGTTTTAGGGTGGCATCTAAAACATGTCAAATATTGGATGACCTGTGCAGATGCCTAAGCCAAAGGACACTGACAGCATGAGAAGGACCCCCAGTCCCCAAAAAGAAAACAGATCCTTCTGCTGATAGATTTTACCATACCCGTTCTCCCCAACACATTCATGGCTTTCCCAACTTTCAGTGAAAAAAAAACCCTCCAACCCCCGCCCCCCGCCAAAAGCCCGATGCAAACCTAAGAAATTAAACCCTTTCTATTTGTCTACCTAAGGACAGAACCCAGTAGCAGATGAGTTAAAAGGGAAACAGGTGACTTTGATAACATATTTCCACCAGTTAATATCTGAGTACTTTCTATCAGAGTGATGAGATTAAGTATATAGAAATCATAATAACAGATTTTAAGATAGAATTTATTTTGAATATCTGAACATTTCTGAGGACCTAAAAACATTTTAATTATGCTTTTTACCTAAGTCTTGAGGTAGATGTGGAAAATTTATATCACATGGGTGAGAATCCAACAGCACTTTTCACATATAAACATCTTTTCATAGCTCTTTCCAGACAGTTTGAAACGAAACATTTATTACAATTTAATCTAACATAAATTACATTTTCTCAATTGCAGCCATTGGCTGTCACCTTACTGAAAACCCCCTTCAGCCAAAACTCAGTATCTACCATTTGATTTAGTGCCGGCTACTGAGGTTTGATTAAAGCAAGAAAGTGTGAAAACTTAAAACCCTTAAAGCAAATACAGGACATTTTATAGGTGATGAAAATAACTGAGTATAAATCCTGTATTTTATTTCAATCTTTCACAAAATTGTCCTGTCCTAAATAGTCAAGTGTCTTGATTGAGCAGAATTTAATGTTCCAAAAATAATCTATCAAGGCAGAGTTTCCTCATCAGCAGTGTATGACTCTCATCACCTTCAAATATTTCTCATTAAATAAGGATTAATCCACAAGGCCCCTACTCTGCTAAGGGTCCACTGTAAATATGCAATAGTTCAGGGAAAGTTGCTAACATCATTTTCAAAAGCACTAACGTCCTAAAGAGCTTAGCAAGTTTGCCGGCCTAATGAGTCCATAAAGAATTCTGTTTCCATGGAGGTTGGACAGCTAGTCTGCGTCGACACAGCTAGTCTGCAGCGAAGCGCTATTCAAAGTTGTACACTTATGTTTCCTTCCCTCCAAGAGGCAACTCATAGTCTCTCTTCTTCATTTTGTTCACGCAAAGAGAACATTTAGCTGCAAACGTGTGATCAAATGCCAGTCATTATAGAGAAAGATTCCAATAGGATCGCCAACCTAGAGTGAGGAAGTAGGTGGAAAAATTGGTACCAACTGGTTGATAGAGTGCGAAAAAGGTAAAGTTGTAATTTAGTAAATACTTACTAAATGCATAAAGAAAAGTCCTGTGTCAAATTAAGAATGTATTTTGGAGAAGGGACAGATTTGGAGACAATGGCTCATGAGAGACTGGATCCATCAGTGGCGTCGGTTAGAGTCAGACGGATTATAGTCCTCTCCACCGGTGCGACTCAGGTGCAGACAGTCAACACAATGCTGGGCCACCACTGTGATGCCAAGCGGCCATTCCACGGGAAGATCTGGAGTGTCAAAGGTGCATGTTATTCCAATGGGGTGGGGCGGCTGTTTTTTTGTTTTTTTTTTTCATTTTTGTTTTTGTTTGGGAAAGCCAGAATCCTAGAGTTTTTTCTTGGGGTTTCCTAGTGCATGATAGCAGATGAAAGGGATCCATAAAATCTGTTCTCACCAAGCATTTCTCAAACCAATCTGGTTATGGAAGATTTTCATGACCATGCTGTTACTGGCAGAACTGTGTCCTCCCCAACCCCAAATCCATATGTTGAAGTCCCAAGCCTAACTATCTGAGAAGGTGACTGTATTTGGAGATAAGATCTTCACAGCGATATTTAAGTTAAAATGAGTCATTAGGGTGAGCTCTAATCCCATAGGACTGGCATCCTTCTAAGAAGAGATGAGGGCAGGGGCAGACATAGGGAAGACCATTTGAAGACACAGGAGAGAGAGGCAAGGAGAGAGACTCGCGAAGAACCCACAGCCTTGCTGACACCTGGAAGTCTAACAGACTCAGCTTCCAGGACTGTGAGGAAATACATTTCTGTGTTTGTGGTATTTTGTTATGGCAACCTGAGCGAACTAACACATACATCTTGAAGACTTCTTGGGACCGAACACTATCTTACAGCAAAAATGTCCCTATAATTATAGTGTACAGTAGAGGTACAAAGTCTGTGTCCTTAAATTATCTTTCATCCCACCCTGTGAGCAACTACACTGACAGCATAGGTAACAGTTGTGAGGATCATAACTTCTTATATGACTGTGAACAGTAAATTTAGACATACAGCTGCAATTTCTTTTAACCTTACCAAAGGGTCCTCTTTTTTTGTTTTTGTTTTCTTTGTTAAGAAACACAAGAAGGGTAAAAATGCAGCTGTAATGTTTCCGTATCTACATTTTGTTTGATCATTTATTTGTTAAATACCTACTGTGTACCAAGAACTGTGCTAAATGAGGAGAATACAGAATAAACAAGATAGGTCTGCCTCTTGGGTTTTCGAGTTGGGGAAAAAGGGAGAGATGAACAAATATTGGTATAATTTATTATTTTACTTCAGTTTTGATAAGTCATATCAACAAAAAATACGGTGGCAGCTGGGCTATCACAGTATTATAGCTTTCGCTGAATAAATCCAAGACATATAAAATAATGATGCAAATAGAGTTTGCAATCATGGTAAACATTAATATGTTCCATCTGTATTCCATGTAATATGCCTTTTAATATTGAATAAGGCTCATTGATGATTATTATTCAATGGTACATGTTTATTCACCTTCTTAGTATTATTTGTGCTGAGAGAGATGTAGAAACATTAAGCAAAAAGAAATGCACTTCAATTTAAAATATTTTCCTCAACTACTTTTTGCGTAAAATGAAAACAATGGGTCATTATTATCTGATTTCATTACCGATATGTATTTAACAAGAAAATACATGTATTATACCAAAACAGACTATAGAGTGCATTTGCTAAGATACCCAACAAAATATTTTGTGCATCCAAAGAAATTCTGGGAATCCAGAATCACATATGCATGTCACACATTTGAATGACAAATGTCATTTATAACACTAGGGGGGAAAAAAGGATTTGGAGCTTTGGCTGTTAAAATATTGCAACATTCAGATACTGTACTTCAAAATGGGCATGTTGACATTTCTTCATTTATGCAAAGTAAATGTTATTTTCAAGTTGTCTTTTCTCATCTTTTTCACTTTTTTTTTTCAGCTTGATTCCTCAGCTCTGCTCACAGTTTAATCAAATAATCCTGGTTCTCTTCTCCTCTGTTGTCATCTGCCTATTGATCTTGTATCAGAATGGTTAAAGCAATTTTTTTTCTTTAAAATGACAGGAGCTTTCTAGGCGTATAATATATTAAGATGCATAAATGATTATTTCAATAATAGTATTAGTTATTTGAGAATCTAGTGATAATATTAATGGCTAATGATCCTCGAGTGTTTACTCTGTATCAGGCCCTATGCTAAAATCTTTACATGCCCTTATCAATATCATCCACCTAACAGCCCCATGAAGTTGATTCTATTAGAGGCTTCCTCTTTTGTCTTTTTTTTGTTTTTTGCTTTTTTGGTGGAAATGAATTTCAGGGAGGGTAAGCAATTAGGATTCCAATCCAGATCCGGAGCTCTAAACAACCAGGATCACTGCCAGATAAGGGAGGGGCTGAAGGACAAGCTCTGTGATAGCCTGAGAACTCTAACGGACGGGGATGCCCACAGCGGTTCTGAAGTTTGACATTCAAATCACCATCTGCATACACCATCCAAGAAATAGGCATCCACTTGGGGCGCCTGGGTGGCTCAGTGGGTTAAAGCCTCTGCCTTCAGCTCAGGTCATGATCCCAGGGTCCTGGGATCGAGCCCCGCATCGGGCTCTCTGCTCAGCAGGGAGCCCGCTTCCTCCTCTCTCTCTGCCTGCTTCTCTGTGATCTCCGTCTGTCAAATAAATAAATAAAATCTTTAAAAAAAAAAAAAAAAAAAAAAGAAAAAGGCAACCACCCATTTTCTTTTTTTTTTTTTTTTTAAAGATTTTATTTATTTGAGAGAGAGAGAGAGAAATCACAAGTAGGCAGAGAGGCAGGCAGAGAGAGAGGGGGAAGCAAGCTCCCTGCTGAGCAGAGAGCCCGATGTGGGGCTTGATCCCAGGACTCTGAGATCATGACCCGAGTTGAAGGCAGAGGCTTTAACCCACTGAGCCACCCAGGCGCCCCACCATCTTGCTTTTGAATATGCAATCATACAGACATTTGTCATATGGGGACACAGATACGGGACATTTTTGTTACATTAAGCAACTTCACATGATGACCCTTCTGGGTTGCCCACTAGTTAAAAAAAGAAAAAAGAAAAAAATATATTTCTGCGTAGTTCAATCCACAGCCGTGGTTTAATACTAAGGTAGAGCAATTCCTTTTGTGAGTACTACATAAGGAAAACAGCTGGTGTTTGGATGGTTTGTTGGGTGAAAAGAATAGTCAGTTGTCTTCAGAAATCCAGGCTGGGCAGAATGACACGGTTAATGCAAGCAGACTTTTGAAGAGCGGCCCACCTGAACTCCGGCAGCAGTGGTTGAGAACAAAATACACCTAGGCAAGCTCACAGCTGCAATTCGATTCTACACGACGAGTCCCTACTAAGTGTTGGGAACCCTCCAAGCGCTAGCCACATAGGAAAGTACAAAACAACCCAAAAGAGCCCTTGCTCTTGCGGAGGGTGTCGCCTTTTACTGACAAGGTAAACTCAGGGGAAGGGGGACCGCCACTGGGAACTGGCCATTTGGGACAACTCTCTCCCATGTTGTAATGTATCAGTCTGTAATGACGTCTTCATGTTGGGGAAGAGATTGGAGCAGAGGCTTTATGTTGTCCATCGTTCTTCCCTGGGCCCAGCCCCCCCACTTTCCCTCTAGGAGGCACTGAAGGCCTGACTCCGGGAGACCAGGGATCCGCCACGGTATCAGCTAGAGATGAGGGAGGGGCCAGTCCGGCTGAGCACGAGGAAGGATAGCACTGCCCATCCGAAGTCCATGGCTGCATATGCAAAGATTCACAACAGGATAAACATCTTCATTAAATTCAGGGGTTTGTCTTATTCCAGCTACAGACGAAGAAAGGGGAGCGTAAACGGAACGCTTGGCCTAGAGATCTTCAGAATTTGATACTACATTGAGAGAGACGATGAAGGAAATCGAAGGAAAAAGGCCTGTGGCCGACTCAACAGGAAGCAGGCAAGGGGTTAGATCACTTTCAAACACGAATTGCTGCTTATTTGGAAAAAAGAAAATAATAAATGATCCCATCCTCCGGCGTGTGTGAGAAATTTCCAGCACAGATGTGCCCCCTGCTGCTGACAGACCTGGAAAGGCTGTCTTGTCTCAACTGCCAAGTCCTGGGTTTGGTCACAGGGAGACCGAGCGGTCAGAGCCCTCCGCACCTACCAGCTCAGGCTCTGCTTGCTTGCTTGCTTGCTTTTTCGTTTTTCTTTCTTTCTTCTTCTTCTTCTTCTTCTTCTTTTTTTTTTTTAAGACTTTATTTACTTATTGGAGAGAGCGCGAGCAGGAGCGAGGTGAAGGGGAGAGGGAGCAGGAGACTCCCCGCTGAGCACGGAGCCCAATGCGGGACTCAATCCCAGGACCCAGGGATCATGACCTGAGCTGAGGACCAGTTTCAGCTCTGTCCACCCCGTGAATTCCGAGCGGAGTGCATTCCAGAGTAACACAAAATCATGCACACTTGCCCGTTCAGACTCAGGCGTTACTTCCAACCACGGGGAAAAATACCCGCCCTGATGTCTTCTGGGGGTGCCTTAGCTGCCAGAAACCGGTGTATTTGGTAATTACAAAGAATAAGTGCCCCTATTTCTGGAAACGATGCTTGAGAATTGGGAAGCTCAATTTACTGACACCTTCCTTAGAAACTCAAAAGAAAAACAAGCATTGGAGCCAAAAAGTAAATACCTAATTAGGGGAAACTGGATGAAAACAAATTTGCAGGGGTGTCTAGGTGTTTCAATTTCAAGGGTCTGCCTTCTGCTCAGGTCATGATTCCATGGTCCTGGGATCAAGTCCTGTGTGGGGCTCCCTGCTCAGTGGGGAGCCTGCTTCTCCCTCTGTCTCTCACACACCACCTCCCATGCCCGTTCGTTCATGCTCTCTTTCTCAAATAAATCAATAAAATCTTAAAAACAAAACAAAACACAATTTACAATTTAACGCTCTAATTGGGAATCCTAGACATTTAGTATATTAGAAAACCCCATTTAAACACTCTGACTTTCATCAGAAGCGCTGAATCTCTCCTAGTGACTGCAGCAGTCTCTGGTTGGCCAGACGAAGCTACTTGCCCCTTAGCCACGCAAGCTCTCTGGGGTTGCTAGGAGCACAGTTCTTTTTTCTCCGTGGCCCGTCCTGGGGTGGCTGAGGGCCGGCTAAGGCATGTGGGCGATCTCTGAGGCAGAGTGGTCCATCTCCTCTGCCAATGTGGGGTGTCTCCCCTTGTCAAAATGATCATCTTTTGTTTCTCATTCTAACATATATATATTTTTTACTGTTTAGAAATGTAGTCATGCCATAGATTTGGAAATAGAAGATGCCCCACGGGATAGTACACAGTGGACAGATGGGCAGCTTTGGTCCAGACACAGGTGGATGGGGAGACCACATAGCAAGTCACTGTCCACTTCTGCCACGTGTCCAACAGGAGAGCTGCTTCTGGGCATGTGTGGGCCCCCACTCTCTTTAGCTGGTGTGTTTGAGAGACACGCTTACCAATCTGTGATCTGTCCAGGCGGCCCCATAAGTCTCTGCTGGGTTAATCTTCCTAAAGAATAGGGTAATCACGTATCCAAGTTTGTTGGTAAAAGTCCTGTTTTATATCTCATGTCCCGATAATCATCACAACATCCACAAGCTCAAAGGAGCCCCAACATGAAAGACACACCGCATGACTGTCCCAATGTCACCGTCGACTCACAATCTTTCAACTCCCTCCCATCCATCACTCCCTAATTTCTCAAACGGTTTTAAAACAATACTTTATTTTTAAGTTATTTACATTATTTTTTTTCTCTCTCTGGCTCTGCCAGAGATTTATTTTGGTTCTTGTCTTTACCTTTGTCAAAGCGAATTTAAGCAAATACATGGGAAGGTAATTTTGAGATGAATCATCCATAAATCAACATGTTATGTGTGAGCATTGGAGGAGCATTGGAGTCTGCTTTGACTAAAGAAACAAGAAGCACAAAAGTGGCACGCATTCCATTATTTCAGAGAATAAAAACTGCTTATATAGCCTGTAAATAAGCAAATGGAAGGATTGTTGGACAAATTAAACTTATTTTTAAGTTTTAAATATTTCTGTTTAATTGTTCAATCTGTAAGTGAAGTCATTTTGCTTTTCTTGGGTCTCAGTTACCGTACCTCTAGATTCTGGAATTGATCAGACGATCTGGAAGGACTTTATTACTTGTAAATTTGATTGTGTGATTATGAGGTTTTTAAAAGCAGGTCGACTTGAGAAACAAAGAGTGACAGGACCAAAATCAAGTTTCATTTTTCTTGCTCTACTCATAGCCTGAAAAAGGAAGGGGAGTTTTTCATCTCCTTCAATACCTAAATGATTTTTCAATTTAAAATAAATTAACAAAAGTGAAGAAATCTATTTTATAGCCACAGAAGCTGACTGATTAAGTAAATCTCATCAAATAATTCAATTTAGCACAAATACCTTAGCTTTCTGTTTAAAAATCTTATGATTTAATCTTTTTCTTGTGAATGGATTATTTTTCTCCTGAAATTGATTATAGCTGATACCCCAGTGACCTCAGAGGCTGAATAGGGCCTCTGCGGCTCTGTTGCCTATTTATAAAATTTCTCAATGGCTATGGTGATACAGTTTCTCAAAGAATTTTGTAACTAGATACCATTATATGAATCCACAGTGAAGACATGGCCCTTATATAGATCTCAAGTTAAATCTACAAAAAACTCAAAATCCATAAAAATTAAAAAGGTCTATCTTAATATAATATACTATTATACTGGAAATGATAATTCATTAGAACTTTGGAGTGTGGAGTATTTGCAGTTACCAAATTCAAAGAGTGGATTTCTACTTGGGAAGAGTGAAATTTCAGGATCTAGAAGAGGAATCAGCCCTCCTCAATGACCGACAGCTGGTAAGTTCAGAACAGCATGCTTCAGTCTCTATACGGTTGCGGTGGGTTGAGTGGGGCCCCCCTCGAAATTCATATATTGAATTCCTAACCCCCAGGATCCGAGAAAGCCTGCATTTGCACATAAGGTCTTTAAAGAGGTGATTAAGTTAAAATGAGGTCTTAGGATGGGCCCCACTCCTGTAGGACGAATGTGCTTATAAGAAGAGAAAATTAGGACACAGATGAATGAGGGAAGATGACGTGAGGATGCAGGAGAAGCTGTCCATCTTCAAACCAAGGAAAGAGGCCCCCAGAAGAAACTCGCCCTGCTGACACCTGCTCTTGGACTTCCAGCCTACAGACTGTGAGAAACTACATTTCTGTTTCTTCCCGCCCCACGCCTGGTCTGTGGTACTTTGTTATGGTCATCTTGCAAACTAGCACATAGTCAAGTTTTAAAATTTTATTTTAAATGTGGAACAGTAAAATAAGAATGCAGTGAAAAGAAACTACAAAAAATGAGTCTGGTGTTAACAAACAGTATTGAAGGATAAAGTCAATTATTTTCGTATTTGGGTGAGAAGAGACGGTCACAAATAACTACAAGTGATGGTAAGAATCTCGTGATACCTCTTTCAAAAAGGAGCTGGTGCCACTCTACTGAAGCAGCTAGATGTGTACGGAATGTTCTGGTGGATGTTGTGGAATATCCACGTCCTTTGCTTCAAACACGACCATTCCCATTTGTGTGCCCCCCTGCATGTCAGCTGGAGGGCCTGACTTGACCCTCACACGGTGTCCTTGTACTGGATGAGTTCGTGAGGTACGAGTAATGAAGGGAGACCCAGGAACAGGGGAAATAGATGTTATTAAAATTATTCTCCTTCTTTATTTCTAAGACAAATAGGGAGCCTTTGGAGAATGGTGGAGGTCATCTAATGAATTTCCCCATGGGGTTGCATGACACGTGACTAATCTTGAAATATCGGGATTATAGAGAAAGAGAGGAGGGGACAAGCAAAATATGAGGAGCCAAGGATATTAATTGGGCATAAATGCAAATGCACTTTCAATCCCCAAATTCAGTATGAAATTTATGGCAAGATAATCTAGGCGTGGATTTGTGCAGAGTGACTCAGGTTCCCTCAACCACTCATTTGCTATTGTTTTTTGTCTTAGTATTATTAAATGCAAGGAGAAGACAATGCCATATTCAAGAAGAGGACAAAGTGATTATGGGAAATACCAATGTCACTTGTATCTGACTCAAACCCACGTTACAGAGATAGAGATCTGTGACATAGGGGATCAAGTGGTAGATTCAGGGATAAAACATTGGTTAAATATTTTTAAGTGGCTGACTTCCCAAGTCTCAGCATAAAACTGCTAGAAACCAGCCAGTCCCCAGCTAGTCATCAGACGTCCACTACGGTAACGCACACACTGACGCTCTGAGGACAGATACTTGTTGATGTGGATGTCTTCAAGGATCTCACTTTCTCTCAAGGAGGGAAAAATAGTCACAAAAGCCATCAACAGATTTTAAAAAGTATGATTTCAGACACAGTTAAGTGCAAAGAGAAACCTCGTAGGGAGGTTTGGCGAAGAATGGTCTGGTGGTGCAGACAGGAGGGCTAAAGCTGGAGGGTAGAAGAGGCTTCTCTGGGGAGATAATTAGGTTGAGACCAAACAGAGACAGCCAAGTGAAATGCAGGGGAGAAGGAGCCAGTGTAAATGTCCTGGGCTGAGGCCACATTTAGTAAGACCAAGGGAGAGAGGGGGAATGGCTGCGTGGCAGTGAGTGGGGGTGAAAGTTGGATGTAGGTGGCAGATGAGACCATACAGACTTATCCCGGCCACGAGGAGGAGTATGGATTTTACCTGAATAGGATTCAATTTTAAGCAGGGACTTGACATGATCTGGCTATGCTGTAGATCATCACTCTTGCTCCTGGGTCAAAAATGGACTGTTGGGGTTAAGAATAGAGGGAGGGTGATCCAAAGGAGGGGCCAGATGACATCACAAAAGAGATGGTGAGAAGCACTCAGACTCAAGTGGAGTTCTGGAGGTAGAGCCAACTGGAATCATCCATGAATCAAGTGAAGGTATGAAGGAAAGGTGGGAACTAGGGAAGTCTAATCACATGTGTGGTCTTCTCCCAACCTGATAGCTTCCTTTTTTCTGCCGAGATGAAGAACACTCTATTAGGCTAAGCCTTGTTAACTTCAAGTCCCCAACATCTGGGACTTTCATGGATAAAATGGAGATAAATATAGTCTCTCAGTAAGTTCATCAAGTACAGTAAAGTATTAGGAATCATGCTGGCAAAATAAGCCCCTGCAGAAAGATGGAAATAAGTTATTATGTTGACCATTTGGGCTCAAAATTTTCTCCATGGGATAAAGGAAATTTTCAGAGAAGAGAGCCAAAAGTAGGAAATCACCCCTCTTCCACCTGGATCCACACACACCCTGACCCTTCCTTCAATGAATATTTAAGAACTCTGGTTTGCTTGTTTCACTTGATACCAAGGTGGAAGGATTCCATCCGTTGATAAATAAAAACCTACACAGATGAAGATTCTTTACTGTAGTCATGGCAAGTCTTGTATTTTCTCACCAAAATGAAAGCTACACTTTTGACCCACGATGTTCATTATTATGCACCTCATACAGTTAGTTTTCCATTAAAAACTGATTATACATGTGGGTTGCTCTGCAGTCCTGTTCAGTATAGTAATAGTAATCCTATGGCTTTAACTTTTAACGTACAATTATCCTTTTTTCTAGTAACTGTCAATGGCTCAAATCCCTTATGATGGTTAGTTTGATATGTCAACCCGGCTAGACTATAGTACTCAGGTATTGCCATGAGGTTATTTTATGGATGCAGCTAACACATAGATGGGCCTTATCCAAGCAGTTGAAGGTCAAAAAGAGCAAAAATAGCATCAACGCTTGCCTGAGTTAGCAGCCTGCTGGCCTGCCCTGTGGATTTTAGACTTGTCAACCCCTACATTCCTATAGGCCAATTCCTTAAAATAAATCTCTCTTCTCTCTGTCTCTCTCTCTCTCTCTCTCACACACACACACACACACTCACACACACACACACACACACACACACACACACACATACACACACACACACGTTTTGGTTATGTGTATATATACGTACAGTCCCATTGGTTCTGTTTCTATGGAGAACCCTGATACATTCCTAACAACAGTCCCTTCCAGGTTTATTTCCTCCCTCCCTCCTTATATCCCTCCTTTTCTCCCTCCCTTCCTTCCTTCCTTTCCTTTAGATTTTATTAATTTATTTGAGAGATAGACAGATAGTGACACAGATAGCGAGAGAGAGCACAAGCGGCGGAGAGAGGGAGAAGCAGCCTCCCACTTAGCAGGGAGGCCCACGTGGGGCTCGATCCCAAGACACTGAGGCCACCCAGACATCCCATAGGTGCATTTTCTGATAAGACCATTTGGACCAAAGTGTACTCACAGGTTTGGAGGCCAGGCCTGCTGAAGAGACAGGCCTGAGGACCTTCACAGTGTCCTGCCACAATACCCAGAGCACAGCTCAGTCAAGTAGAGTGGTCCCTAGATGCCAGAGTACATTTAGATAAGGCCTCACCTCTCTGCCTTCAACACGTACTACTTGTTGGCAAGTTCCCTTCGCCTTCTTGTGCTGCCATTTCCTGGTCTACCAGATGAGAAGAAAATCTCTGACTCTTCAGTGTGTAGTGAGGACTGAAATGACCACACCATGTACAGGCTTGTGGGAGCTCAGTCTCAGCACTCCCTGCACATTCATTTTTTTAGGGCTGGTTTGTTTCTTTTAGGAACTCTCTGAGCCTGTTAGGTCTGTCTATCATTCACAAAATAGAGATCTGTTACTTTCTGTCTTTGGTTTCCAATTTATGAAAAGCAGGCAGGCAATCTGAGTAGCTTTCCCTTCAGCAACACTGAGCTTATCTCTGCTTCTCTTGGAACCTGTCTCCCTTCATCAGTAACGGAGAAGTGAGATGAGCCTTAGGGTGTGATCTTCCCATTGTAGGATGGTGTGGATGCCTACCAGTCACCTCTTGCTCTTTTCCCTCCCAGGTTACCGAGATATAATTGACACATAACACTGTATAAGTTGAAGACATACAGCCTGTTGATTTGGTATATTTATATATCGCAAAATGACTGCCATCACAGCGCTAGCATCTCATCACATAATTGTCCTTTCTTTGTGGTGAGAACATGTAAGGGCCATTCTCTTGGCAACTTTGAAGTATACAATACAGTATTATTACCTATATAATGTGCTATATTTATAACCCCAGAACTCACTCATTTTTATAACTGCAAGTCTGTGCACTTTGACCAACATCTCTCCATTTCCTGATCCATCAGCTCCTAGAACCCAACATTCTAGTCTCTGTGTCTATGAGTTCAGCTTTTTTAGATGCCCCCATAAGTGATATCATACAGTATTTGTTCTGTCTGACTTATTTCACTTAATATAATAAACACCCTTAAGGTCCATTCATGCTGTTGCAAATGGCAAGATGTCCTTCTTTCTCCTGGCTGAATTCAATTCCATCATATGTATTGAACACATCTTCTTTACCTATTTATCCACTGATGGACACTTAGGTTGTTTTATCTTAGCTACTGTGAAAACTGTTTCAGTGAACATGAAGGTGCAGATATCTCTCTGAGATCCTGTTTGCATTTTCTTTGGATATATACCCAGAAGTGGGATTGTGGGATCACATGGGAGTTCCATTTTCATTTCCTGAGCAACCTCCATGCTGTTTTCCATAGTGGCTGCACCAATTTACATTCCCACTAACTATGCATAAAGGACTCCCTTTTCTCCACATCCTAATGCTCATTTCTTGTTATTTTGATGATAGTCTCTCCAACAGATGTGAGGCGATCGTTATTGTGGTTTTGATTTGCATTCCCCCAAGGACTAGTGATGTCAAGCACCTTTTAATGTACCTGTTGGCCATTTGTATGTCTTCTTTGGAAAAGTGTCTATCCAGGTCTTTTGACCATTTTTAATTCAGATTGTATTTTTGCTATATTGAATTGAGTGAGTTCTTCATATATTTTGGATATTGACCCCTTATCAGATATAGGATTTGCAAATATTCTTTCCTATTCAGTAGGTTGCCTTTTAGTTTTGTTGATTGTTTCCCTTGCTGTGCAGAAGCATTTTAATTTAATGTAATCCTACTTGTCGATTTTTGTTTTTTTTCCCTTTCTTTTAATATTCAGTATGGCAGCACCTCCTTCACAGCCAACACACTATTTTTTTAAAGATTTTATTTATTTATTTGACAGAGAGACAGATCACAAGTAGGCAGAGAGGCAGGCAGAGAGAGAGAGGGAAGCAGGCTCCCTGCTGAGCAGAGAGCCCAGTGTGGGGCTCGGTCCCAGGACCCTGGGATCATGACCTGAGTCAAAGGCAGAGGCTTTAACCCACTGAGCCACCCAGGCACCCCAACACACTCTATTTTATTGTGTGTTCAACACCCGATCTCAATGAAGGTACAAAAAATGAATAAGGTGTTATTAGAATGTTTTTTTCTCAGTGCCAGGCAGAACCCTTCCCAAAAGCTTTGCTTCCTAACTGAATCAAAGAGAAGCTTTCTCACAGACTATTGTACAATGGTTGGTAATTAAACAAAACTAAATGAAAAAAAAAAAAAAAACAAAGAACTTTATGACAGTATGTGACTCTAATTGCTGACAGTGATATTTGCAAAGAAATATTTTGCCCTGGTTAAAGCTGGTCAACATTCTCATGACCTCTATCAATAAAACTCCAAGATGGGAGGTTTCACCAAGAGAACGGAATGGACCTTCTAAGGACCTGACGTTAATCCCTGCAGGGCTCTGTGCTGATACACTGAACAGTCTTCCTCAAGCCTTTGAGATACATTCAGCATTGTGACCTTTTTTCCCCTCCAAGAGGGTATGGGGAGGTGTCTAAAAGACCCTGATGGTAGTTCCAACGGAATCAGATACAGGCACCCATTCTTCCTTGATCCATCTGGGCCAGGAGAGTAGCCCCTTCTGCTGTCTTCCTATAGAGCTTGATAGCGAGCCATCTCTCCTACTGTACCTCGTGTCACACTCATGGCAGTGCACTGATACTGGATATTTAGGTTCCATAGGAGGCTCCACTAGGTAGAGTGCTTTCAACTGCCTGGCCAGCTCCTGGCATGTGTCATCCACGCACTGCTTCTCTTCTGCATAAGTACAAGTGATTGTGTTACAGGAAAACGTGTGAATATCGGCAATAAACTCTGGCAAAAGGGACGGCCTCTGAGCACCACGTTGGGCCGTAAGGGTCTGTATGTCGTTACATTTACTTTTCAGTCTAGCTCAGCATCCTCATGTGCAGACGGGAGTTTCGTCTCCCCTGAGGCTGACCAGGCAGAGTTGGAGGTCAAAATATATTTACAGCTCAGACACAGCCATACCAACCATGGTCTTCCAGAAAAGTGGATATGTGCTAGACCCTCACGATTCTACCGTGGGAGAGACCACTGATGAGGCATTTTGCTCAAGTTCCTCTTGCCTTTTTATTTTTGTTTGTTTCGACTCAAGAAATATCGTAACTAATTTGTAACAATGCACACATACCCTTAAGTGCAAGAAAACCAAGATACACAGTGAAAAGCCTCCTCTAACTCCATCTCCTGTCTGCTCAGTACACAGCTCCCAGCATCACCCCATTCCTAGTTTTTATGAATTGTAAAGACTTTTTTTTTTTTTAAGATTTTATTTATTTATTTGACATAGAGAGAGAAGCAAGAGCGAGCACAGGCAGACAGAGCGGCAGGCAGAGGCAGAGGGAGAAGCAGGCTCCCCGCCAAGCAAGGAGCCCGATGTGGGACTCGATCCCAGGACGCTGGGATCATGACCCGAGCCGAAGGCAGCTGCTTAACCAACTGAGCCACCCAGGCGTCCCATGAATTGTAAAGACTTTTCATGTGTGCATATATAAATATAAATTCTTATGTTCCCCCCTTTTTTCAAAAAAAACGATACTTAGTCATAAAAAAAGTGAATTCATCAGTGCTGAAGGAAGTCCCAGACAATGCAGAGAAACCATAAGATTCATAAACGGAAGAAATTAAATGAACCCAAAGGAAAAGGGGAACTGGAAGAAAAGAAAAGCAAAAAGCACTTAAGTGGTTTTTATTTGCTTCTCCATCATCCGTGAGCGAAGGAGGGAGAGCCTCCACTTAGCAGTGTGAGGGGTCTTGGCAAGCCCTGTGGGTCGTCTGTGTGCTTTAAGACACACGTTTTGGTCATCAGTCTTTGCAAATAAGTAGCTTAGAGTCTGCCAGGAACATGGAGAACAATAGCAGACTGAGAGATTCGCTACAGCTTGTGGTCAGAAGAATTACGTGAAATGGCACCAATGTTCTTAATACGATAGCCATCTTGTTTTACTCCTCATCTCCGAGTTCCTTTTTTTTTTTTTTCTCCCCCTGCTATCTCTTTCTGTCATCTGGGCTATATTAATAGAGAAATGGGGAGGAACCACAGCAATTATCTGGAAAATTAAGTGGAAAGATCCAAATTACTCTCCCCCAGAAGGTCCAGGCAAATTTAAAAGCCAATATTTCCTATGACTGAGATGATTTCAGGTTTCAGAACACAAAATTTCTTTCAGGAGCATAAAGTTACATTTTTAAAAGCCCAGGCCCCACAAATTTCTTACTAAACTGCAAGTTATTATTAAAATCCGTTTTATTTGAAATCGGTAATGGCTCAATTCATATTGACTTGAGATCAAGGTTGAAATGATGCCTACACCGAACAGTGTATGCCCCCATGAACCTATCTGAACTACCAGCATCCTTGCTCAGTGCCAATCAGAACAGGCACATGTGATTGTGTCCTGCCAGACATTCGGGCTCAGCTTGAGGGCTGAGATTCGGTCTACCACTCAGCGAGCTATGCCCTCGGGAGCAGGGCTACATGAGCCCAGAGGAAGAGGAGCCCGTGTCTAGGAGGCCACAGAAAGCAGTGCCATCTCGAAAGTCGCATGAAAGTGCTGCATGGTCTAGCTCAGCCCTGAAGCCTCGCACTTTAAACCACTGGCAGTAATCGGTGCTGTCAACGTCATGTTCATAGGGGACCCCACACATCAGATTCACCCAGGACAGTCCTGCATTATACCTGTTTACTCAGCTTAATTATTACAAACGCCACTTTTTTTTTTTAAGATTTTTATTTATTTTTATGTCAGAGAGAGAAAGAGAGAGATCACAAGTAGGCAGAGAGAGAGAGGAGGGGAAGCAGGCACCCTGCTGAGCAGAGAGCCAGATGCGGGGCTCGATCCCAGGACCCTGATCATGACCTGAGCCAAAGGCAGAGGCTCAACCCACTGAGCCACCCAGGTGCCCCACAAATGCCACTTTCATTCGCTCTTAAGAAGGCTTAGGACTCAATGACCTACTCTACTGTCACCCCAGTTCTATATGCTCTGTTCTCTACCTCTTTTTCATAGCAAGGAGATTAATTTACAGGGAAAAACTGAATCCCTTTCAAAGCTACACTTGTGGTAATGGCCCAAAGGATCTCTTAGCTGTGTTCTATTTCTCTTTGAAATCCACTTTGTATTTCAGATTACCTACCAATAATTGTTTTTTTTTTCAACCAACCAACCAAAAAAAAAAAAAAAAAAAAAAGAGTACTGTTTCATGATAACTGAAATAGTTGTGCTTTTCCTTTGACCACTGTGGATAGCATGAAAACAAAGTCAGTAAGAGTAAAACCACCACTCTGCAGGACCTTTCTCAATCTCCCACCCAGCATTTCAGTCTCCCACCCAGCATCTCAGTCTCTCACCCAGCATCTCAGACTCTCACCCATTATCTTAGTCTCCCACCCAGCACCTCAATCTCCCACCCGGCATCTCAGTCTCCCACCCGGCGTCTCAATCTCTCAGCCAGCATCTCAGTCTCCCACCCAGCATGTCAGTTTCCCACCCAGCATCTTAATCCCCCACCTAGCAGCTCAAGATCTCCTTCTGCACATTCTCAAATCCATTCTTGCTGCCTTGTCCATGCTTCATTTCAGCACTGACTTAGCCAACCTGAGGGACACCTCAGGCAGTCCATGGAATTCCTTACTCCTCTCTGGCCTGGCACAGTGGATCCTAGTGAATCTGGGATTGTACCAGCAGGAGAGAAAAATATTGACTGCCAAGGTGCTAAAAGCTTCTTTCATATTTGCAAATCGTACGGGAAATGGATGTCATGTTTTGAAATCCAAGTGCTTTGAAGCTTTCTTCTCACATAATTACTTGTGTCTCTACCTAGGACTCCATGTTTTGATTTGGCAGTTTGGGTCAGGAACTGTGCAGATTCTAAACAGACAAACTAGCAAAGCAGGGATTGGCACACTTTTTCCACAAAGAGATGGACTGATAGGTTTCACATGCCAAACAGTCTCTGTTGTAACTTCTCAACTCCGCATTGCAGTAAAAAAGCAGCTGTACACAATGTGCAGACAAATGAGTGTGGCTGTGTTCCAATAAAACTTTATTTACAAAAGAAGCTGGCAGGCTGGATTTGGCCTGTGCTCAGAGTTTGCTGACCCCCACAGTTAGAAAACTCACCTGCTCTCCGGTTTTTCCCCATGGGCGTTTATTAGAAAATGTGCCCTTACCATCATTATGACTCATAACAAGGTCTCCACCTTATCTTTCCTTATTAAACAAGATATTCTTGGTTTCTACAGCAGAAAACCATTCAGAGAGTTTTCAGGGCTGACTTTGAGAATCCTAGTACACCTCAAGAGTTACTCATAATTTAATAATTTATTCTACAAACAATCTATTGCAGGGAGACTGTACTGCATTGAAACATTACAATGGATACAGTGTATCAATGCAATGGCTTGACTTCCAATGGCATACTCCTTCAGTAAGGAAATATGCCCACTGAGTAAGTTGTCTTGGGAAAACACACTGTAAGGTCATCAACTGTAAAAAACAGATTATAAATTATCATGAAGACTTGACAGTTTGGGGCCTGCCATTATTCCAGCTTTAAGATGTGGCTCCCTTTTCTCTTCATTTATTTATGGTAGAAATATGATGAACATGACTTTGAAATCAATGAGATGTTCATGTCCATTTGGATCTCTGAATAGGCAAAAACTATTAAGAAGATGTGTGCTTACTTCTTTCTTCTTTTTAAATTTTAATTTTTTAAAAGATTTTATTTATTTGAGAGAGAGAGAGGAGCCATGGGGAGGGGCAGGGAGAGAGAGAGAGGAAAGAAGACCCCCCTGCTGAGCAGGAAGTCTGACGCTGGGCTTAGTCCCAGGACCTGCAGATCATGGCCTGAGCTCAAGATAGACGCTTAGCCTTCTGAGGCACCCAGGTGCCCCAACTTCTTTCTAACTTAATATAAAAACAGTATTTTCTAAAGAACAATGGAATTATCTCTATCACTCCTCAATTAAAAAAAAAAAATGCATGAGGCAAAACCTTAAGATGATTTTATTGATCAAACACACTTTTTTGTTTGCAGATAATTCTTGTGACTTAGTCCTTAAGGAAAGCACATTTTGTTCAGATTAGCAACGCTTAAAGCACATGCATTTTTAAGTGCTCACCATAAAAAAGGTACCTGGATGATAATAGTGCTATCTGGCTCTTAAACATATCTTCATTAGGATGTTAATGTGGGTGCTCGCTTCGGCAGCACATATACTAAAATTGGAACGATACAGAGAAGATTAGCATGGCCCTTGCGCAAGGATGTTAATGTGGGTTTGCAGACTGCATCAGAGCTGGATGATTATGTTAGACATCCCAAATTGATATGTAAAATCCTGGTGTGAATCACAAAGTCAGCTTTTGACTGTATCTCTCCGAACTGCAAACATTGTTATTTCAAAAATTGTTAAAGTCTAAGAAGGAAGTCTTTCTAGATCTGTGTGAGCTACTACCTGCTTATTCCTTTCTCAAAGGTCTTTGAGCTCTTGTCAGACCCATGCTTTCGCCAGTCCCTGAGCTCATCCCGGAGGAACAGAAGGATACAGAAAAACCAACCACACAAACAAAACCAGCCTGGGCACGGGGCGTAACCAGCGAAGAGGAACCACAGAATCACACTCAAGACTTCCTCTGGCAAAGCCGTTATCGAAGGCTGCTAAGCCTTCAAATGTCTCTTAAAGTTTCATGAGCAATTCATGATAAGGCATCACACTAACAAATGAGGCTAAAAAAAGTTTCAAAATATTTCCCACAGGAAATGCGCCTGCTTGCGTTCCCTGGCCTGTACGGAAGCCAAATTTCTATCTATAGAGGAAGGACCTTTTGTGTTGGATTTTTTACCCACTGTCCCCTCTCACATTATTATTAGTTGGCAAACAATAGGTTTTTTGTTACAAAGCAGGAACAAAGGAGCCTAAAATCAGCATACAATTGTGTGATCACTCCTTAGCCTTGTATCCCAAAGTTGTTGAGAAAAAAGAAATATAAGTGCTATTCACGAAACTCGTCATCCAGCTCCAACAAAAGATAAGAGAAGGCCACGGGAACCTGTGCACAAAAATCCTCACTACTCCATTTGTAAGGGTCTGGCAATCTTTCCCACAATGGTTTGCCAATTTAAAAAAAAATTTTTGCTTTATTTATCTACCTTTAGTTAGGGGAGTAATATTCTGGTCACCCCCTGATTGTTCTGAACATGACGGTAATAATAACAACTTATAAAATGCTGATGGCTTTAGAATCCAGCATGTGGCAAGCATCCTTTATTCACTTCTTTTGCATCTTCATCATTTTCTAGCTCCTCTGAAGATGCCCAGCAGTTATTTCTCGTCTCAGCCAGGAGATGTCACTGTAGTTGAATTAAATAATTAAAAGCACTTGAGAAATTCTGGTGACAGTCTTGAGTGTTAAAACTTCCTATGGAACCATCACAGATGAGCAGAAAGACACTCTGGAGTAAAAGGAGGTTTTCTATACCCAATTCTGCATTTAGCTAATAGATGCAACATCGGTCTATGCTTCCGATGGGAAGAGAATGCTTATCCCTCCCTCTTTGCTAAAATGCAAATATACTAGAACAAAAATCACAAACTTCACGACTTATTCATCTGGGGGAGTAAGAGTTTTAGTAGACAGAGGCTTAAGAGAGTTTTGTTTCCACTTTTCACAGAAATAGAAAAAAAAAAATTCCTAAAGTTTGTATGGAACCATCAAAGACCTCAGACAGCGAAAGCAAGCCAGAGAAAGATCAACAAAACTGGAGCATCCCATTTCCTGATTTCAAACTATATGACAAAGCTGCAGTGATCAAAATGTGATGGCACCATCCTAAAAACAGACACACAGACCAACGGAACAGAATACAGAGCCCAGAAAGAAATACCCGCCTTTGTAGTGGATGAATACTCGACTAGGGAACTAAGAATGCTCAGCGGGGAAAGGAGAGTCTCTTCAGCAAATGGTGGTGGGAAAACTGGCCAGCCGCAGGCCGAAAAATGAAACTGGACCCCTACCTCATACCACTCGCAATAATCAACTAAAGATGGACTTCTTGACATTGATCTTGGCAACGATGTATCGGATTTGACACCAAAAGCAAAGACAATAAAGGAAAAACAAGTGGGACTACTTCAGACTAAAAAGCTTCTGCACAGCCAAGGAAACCACGACGATATGAAAGGCATCCTATGGAATGGGAGAAAACATTTGCAAAACACGTATCTGATAAGGGGTTAATGTCCAAAATATACGGGGACCTTGTACAACTTAGTAGCAAAAAACCTACATAACTCAATTAAAAAATGGGCAAAGGACCTGAGTAGACATTTCCCCGAAGAAAACAGACAAATGGCTAACAAGTGCATGAAAAGGAGCTCACTTCATCACTAGTTAGTGGGGAAAGGCAAATCAAAACCACAGTGGAATGCCACCTCACACCTGTTAGAATGACTGTGGTCAAGAAGACAAGAGATAGCAAGTGTCGATGAGGATGTTGATGGGACCATAACTGGTGTCACCTTGGTGACAATATAGAGGTTCCTTAAGCAATTAAAAGAGAGCTCCCATTTCATCCAATCCTCCCACCCCATGGCCGGGGACAACCCAGCACGGTCTGTTTCTTCTCAGTACAGTCTACCCTTTGGAAAGGTAGGATAGCACGGTGCCCAGTTATGTCCATAATGCATCCTGGGAAACATTTGAGAGCGGACTGTTTGAAAGCCCAAGTATTCATGCTTCCAAGTGGGGTGTGAGAAAGGAACACTTTCTTCTTTTTATTTTTTTTCAGCTTTAGTGAGGTATAGGTGGCCATACGTGGCTATCTTGGTGTGTAATGAATGCACGCCAAACCAAACCAAAAGACAAAAGCAGAGTGAAAATGCCCGCATCACTGCTTCCTCTAAGTGGAAGGTACTTGCTGAGCATCATTCAGTTATGGGGTCAAGGATAATATGTTTCAACACTTGGTGGCCAAGTCATTTCTCTGTTCCTCTTCCTGCCTTTATGAATATGTAACATCTTCCCGCCATTTACTACTACCATATCATAATGGTTAGCTTTTAGTAAAGCTCCACATGACAAAATGATTCTCTCTTTAATCATTAACCAAAATTACCTATTGTCCTTACAAAGTAGATACTAACCGGATTTTTTCATGGGATACTCTTTGGAGTCATGTTCTGCATTTGGTCCACCAGATCCACTCTGGAACCTTCTGTACTCTGCTCTACATTCAGGAGCCAGGCTCCTCATGATTACACCTACAAAACAAGGCTCCTTTGCTCTCTGGCTGGAAATGACCAAAGGGAGACCAACAGAAACAGAAAGCGCAAGAGAAGGGAGAGGTCATGGCATTGACTATCTGCCATCCTCCCCAGTCATCCATTCCTCCACAACAAAGCTTTCTCCTTCAGACACAACTATAGCTCCCTCCCTGGCCTGGCAAGTCCCTCAGGAGTATGCTTGCTTTTGCCCTGACGGGCCCAGAAGCTAGTGCAGGGTACTGTTCAACTTTGCCCTCTACTTTATGAAGGCTCCTCTAGTAAATTCTTTCCAATTATCCTGTTTGAATGTTCTACATATGCACGTCATTACTGGACCCTAGGTGGCACCTGGAGCATGACCTATGCATTAGTGAAATATTTAATATTTACTATTGAGGTACATGACTAGGCATATATCCCATGTGGATGCCTTACATTGGGAATAAAATCATTTTTAGTTGGATCATCAAAACCCAGGTCTCTGTGGAAGACGAAAATGCATAAAGACAACAGAATATCTGAAACCCAGAACTAAAAAACAAAGAACCCCAGAACTAAACTTGTTAGATCCAATTACGAGTTTATTTTAAATCTTGATTTCAGTTTACAGCATTCAGCATACCTACTATTTATTGAGTACCTACTAAGACACTGAACCTGTGCTCTGCATTTCGACATAACTCGTTTTTAATCTTTCTGATAATCTGGCAAGGCAGGTGATATTCTGTTTTAGAGCTGAGGGAAATGAGACTCACATAAGTGCAAGAGCCCACCCTCCTGCGCGAGGCTGGCTGTGACATGGCAAGGAGTCCAGAGCAGCACATCAACTGTATAGGGCGTCCTCTGTCCACTGTACCACACCACCCTGCATAGAGGGGCATTGCTTACCCATGGACTGGGAGACAACACATTTCTATTGCTGTGAGCCATTCAGTTTGTGGTAATCTGTTGTGCCGCTTAAGAAACTAATACAGGATGCATCTCTCTGCCATGACCTTTTTCCTAAGTAAGGTCCCATTCATAGGTTCTGGTGGGTTGAATGTAGACCTGTATTTTGGGCAGGCCACTATGCAGCCCAATGACCTATCTCCGCACTCCCTTGTCCCTCTAGGTTCCTTATGCATAATATGTACTTGGTAGTTAATTTTTGATTAAGTCAAATCAAGTTCAATTTTTGGACACTAGCTTAAGGGTATCTACAAACAAGCCTAGTTCACTTTTTTTTTTTTTAAAGATTTTATTTATTTATTTGACAGAGAGAGATCACAAGAAGACGGAGAGGCAGACAGAGAGAGAGAGAGAGAGAGAGAGAGGGAAGCAGGCTCCCTGCTGAGCAGAGAGCCCGATGCGGGACTCGATCCCAGGACCCTGAGATCACGACCTGAGCCGAAGGCAGCGGCTTAACCCACTGAGCCACCCAGGCGCCCCCTAGTTCACTTTTTAATAATCACGTTGAACTCATGCCAAACCACAAACAACATTCTGGTGTACGATACATTGCTGCCAACAGCCTTTATTAGATATGGAATGGCCGTCCTAGTACCAGAGAGACAGCACGGTAAGCATAGTATGGACTGACCAAGTCTTGAATTCTGTGATGACACTTAAAGAACACAATAATTGGACGGGAAACAGAAGAGGGACCTGAGAAAACAGGAGGTATCAGAAAATATAAGAATGATACTCAAGGGACGCCTGGGTGGCTCAGTTGGTTAAGCAGCTGCCTTCGGCTCAGGTCATGATCCCAGCGTCCTGGGATCGAGTCCCACATAGGGCTCCTTGCTCAGCAGGGAGCCTGCTTCTCCCTCTGCCTCTGCCTGCCATTCTGTCTGCCTATGCTTGCTCTCTCTCCCTCTCTCTCTCTCTGACAAATAAATAAATAAAATCTTTAAAAAAAAAAAAAAGAATGATACTCAAAAGCAGTGTAAGATCTAGACAGTGCTAGAACTAGCTTGAATTCTAGTCCTCTACTTATTGGCTGTCCAGTCATGACAAGTTCTGTATGATTTCACTTTTATTGTATTTATTAAAGGGAAGGAAGGAAAGAAGGAAGAAAGAGAAGGGAGGGAAGAAGGGTGGAAGGGGGAGGGAAAGAGAGAAGGAGGGAGGAAGGAAGGAAGGAAGGAATGGAAGGAAGGGAGGAGAGAGGACAGTAGGGAAGGAGGAGTTAAGGGGAGGGAGGGAAAAAACAAAATCCCACAAAGTATCTCTAATGCCATCTACCTTTAATTTCTCAATATTCTAATGATCATAGAGAATCACGTGTAGGAACCCAAAAGCCTAGAACTTGTGAGGACTCTGCATTTAGTAGCACTTGCAGTAGAAGGCAAGTTTTAGAAAGTTTGGTCTCCAGCAGAAACTATTTCTACACGTTGCTTCTCACTGCCCACTTCCTAGTGACAGTCTCGTCCAATTAATCAGGTAAATGGAACAGTTCCAATATTAAATATTGTTTTTATAAAGTATTTTCTCTTGATTATGAAAATTGAGAGATGCCATTGTGTTACCGATGGCCCCCAGGGCCCCGTGCTCCTCCAGCTGAACCTGGGGATTTCACACTGTTGCAAAGTTCCAGCAAACAGGCCACAATATATACCAGATGCAGCCCAACTGAGCTGTGGCTTGAAAGGATTTAATAAAAATTGTCTTGAATCTACTTTCCCCAAGAATTATCACTGGGACAGCGTGCTCTTTGATATGGTAATACAACCAGTTGCTAAGTTTATCTCCACTTCCAACACGGTAATCCACATCACTTTCATCTTCTTTCCACGGAGCACGTGACTTCTAATAGTAGGGGCTCAAGATTCCATGTATGAGGCTCACTTCTTTCCTTTAATTGGGAGTGGGGAAGCGGCTGTTGGTTTACACTCTTGGAAGCACAGAATGGACAAAGACATCATTCTCATCTATGGCTTCTCTTCTGTGTATAAAATACTGCAAAGGAGCCAGGCTGAAGTTAAAACCAACCTGAAGCAGAGGGACCAGGTTGCTTCTAGAAGCCTGCACCATGCTCTGAGATGTCCAGAGTGGGGTGTGGGTCTGTGCGCCACGCATAGGGACACGTGGATGGCGGAGGGTTTCTCCCTGTGCCACAGAGGGCACGGCTGTTTGGTGAGAGCAGTGCACAGCCCCCAGATGTCTGTATACATGCAGCGATGGGAAGTTATGAAGGCCAAGTGGTGATTCTTTTAAACCTCATAACTTATAAGCTGTTTTCCTGAAATGCAGAGAATTACATAGAATCTTGGACTGGTGAGACAAGTTGTCTTTGTCACGTCCATGGATCTGACTCCTGGAAATAGGCACACCCAACCCTCAAACCCTCATATGCCTGAAGGAACAAAAGAAAAGGAATATAAAAGCACAAAACGATACCTATATAGATATAAATATTGGTATCACCTCCATCATTTATATATAATATTATATATATACATGCTATATTTATGTTTGAATATAGATACTTAAACACCTCTCAGTTACAAATGGCAGCACAATATGTATGTCAGAAAATGAAGCCTATCGTATGAGTTTCTTTATAAGCCCGACATCCTTCAGCATTTCTGTTTGATAATAAGGGACCCAAATCCTTAACTTAAAAATGCTACAAACATGTGTTCATATATTAAAGGTATAAGCATGAACATTTAACCAGGGCTCTCTACTCTTGTTCTTTAATGAGGAAGCTGGGACTCACGTAAGGTAGCTGACTTGCCCAGGTCTTCCAGTGAGAGTAGGGACCAAGTTGCCCTTGCCACCCTCAACTCTCTCTCACACATCCATGTAGCGTGACACTGTCATGTTCTCTGAGGTAACCTTTACCGAGGCAACAACAATGTTTTCTGTAGGAGGTGGAGAATGTGGCCAGCCAGAACTGCTCTAGTGATGTGGACTGTGGAGAACAGTCACCACTGTGCTGACTAAGCTTAATGTTTTAGGGTCACTGTGCTAGAACTGAGTGCCCATGTGCCGACAAGATACTATCAGAACTAATGCCTCATGCCCCACATTGCTGCTGTTTACTGTAGCCATTGTCAAAAGTCCAGGCTCCTTGGGAAATCAGATAGCCCTCATGCTCATTGCATAAATTCTGTCTCATGACCCTGAACTTCACTCTCCCTTTCCCTGCTTAGACTTCTCATCATGATTCCTGGTGCCCTCAGTCAACAATCCAGTACACAGCTTTGCCTCCTTAACCAAGCCGAGCGCTCCCTTCACCTCCATGCATTAACTGAGACCTGTCCTCTGAGCACACTCCTTCCTCTGTTGCCCTCTCCAGTGAACAAAATATTCTTCCCAAGATCCCTGAACCTCAGGCCATGGAGTTGGGGTAGATAGCCTTCTTGATCTTCTTGCTACTCCTCTCAAGGATTTATCCCCCTTGTTACAATGTCATGTCCCTTTGAGGCTGGTACTGAAAAATTAGACCACCCTCTCCCCTCATCAGTATCATGTTGGTTTTTCCCCACTCACAAATGACTCAAAACAAACATTTTTGGACACCTCAGCATCCAGTATCCTGACCTTTCAGATCCTTGACCTCACCTCCAATGGCCTTTTCTTCCACCTTACCTTCATTATCTTCTCCCAACATCACACCCAGGTCCTGCTCCAGGGGCTGCACCACCTCGTTGTTTCCTACCACCCCTCATAAATCTCCAGCTCATGTGCTGGGAATGATGACGGTTCTGTGATTCCAATTCTTCATCCTTCCTGATACTCTCTTACTAACCCCACCACTTTCTCACTCTTCCTTATCCACCTTCTGTTGTCACTTCCTCTTTTGCCCAGCCTGGATTTCCTGGGACAGCACCACTGTCACTAACACAAAAACCTTCACTTTCTTGCTTCTCTGTTCTGCTGTTGTGTTCACCTGCCAAAACCCCAAATCTCATTGCCCTAACTTTCCACTGTCTCTCTGCCTGCCTACTAGCTGATTTATATTGCTGGAGAAAAATCATACAACAGTTTGTTTCACTTTAAATTTATGATTGCAAATGACAGAGTCTCAATATTTCCTGGCAACCCTGCTACATTTCCTTCCTAAATTTGCTCTTCCTTATTAGGTATCTTTTCTTCTCAAACATTTCCCATGGCTACCTCCCCAAACCCAACTTCTGACTTAGAATGGAGGAAGTATCTCTTACCCTTCCATACACAAATGCCATCACTTTGGTTGCCGATTTCATCCTCCCTTATTTCCTCAAGAATTTTGCTTCTGTGGTCTTCCTTGTTCCTCTTGTGTTACCCATCTCTCCATTTCAACTTTTCAATCCTATCAGCAAGAAATGCACACTCCAGTCTGTCCACTTAAAGGAAAGGTCCTCCCTCAAGTCCTCAGATGTCTTCTGCATCTGCTCCATTTCATATTCTCCCTTAGAGTAATACTTGTCAAGGGATGTCTGTATATATGGTCTCCACATCCTGGTTTCTCATTCACATTTCAAAATTTTTATTTTTAAACAACAGAATAAGATTCTTACATATTCTAAAAATGTATTTATATATTTTAAATTTTCTTCCCATAGACAGTGGCTTGAAACTCTCAAGTAAATCACCTGTGATTGACCTTAAAAGAATACGCTCACAAAGCACTTCTCTATTTCTCAATTTCTGACACTTGTAGTGGCTCCTCATACTGGAATGCCATTGCACTCTACTATGTAACACTCCTACCCTCACGCATACATTTCTCCTTTTCCCCATCCTCCCAATGTAGTTAGGTTGTACTTTTTGGTTAAACCAGTGTTCAATGGTATGGAAACAGTATTCATCAACAAGATTGTAATGTGCATGACAATAAGTGCATAACTGCATTTTATTTTTCGAACACTTCAATTTTTCTGTAGTTATCAGTTGCTTAAATTTTCTAATTATTTTTCTATTTATCACAGATTTGATCTCTACTAGAGCTGTAGAACTTCTTTTAATATATCAAACATAACAGTATACTCTTAGTACCAATTCCTGCTGGACACATCCTTCCTGGAATCCTCAATCCTCTGACCGGAAGTAGATCACTGTGGCACAGGGGAGAGATAGAATAAAAGGGGCTCTAGGGAATCACTGTTACAACCCCATATGCAGCATATCTTAAAAATATGCCTGGCCAAAAGTCTAAGAAGGTGATAATGACAGCATGGACAGCAACAGTTTCAGGATAATGGAATCAGAGCACTACTCCCTTTTAGCCAAAGGAGATTTTGCACGAGAAAGAAAGAACAGAATTTTCCTGACTATTTGGTGCAACCTGGGAAAGTCAGCTGTTTAAAAATCTGGCTAAATGACTGCTTTTGTCTGTTCATTTAATTTTTTTTAATTCAAATTCAATTTAGGTAATATATACCATGTCCTTTCATTTGTATACTAAGTTCCAGTTCATTCATTCCTATACTAAATTCTTCAGAATATTAAAAGAACAAAGTTTTAAGATAAGTGTGAAAGGAAAAATCATTTTTATTTTTTGTAGAGTAATTCCAGCCACAATTCCCAGACTCTATTCCATCTGCTTTAATGAGCAGATAGAACTCACTGACCTCCTATTTTAGAGCTGCCTGTTGAACACACAATGTGGATCTGTCAAGCCTCTAAAACCCACTCCTTTGTCTTAGTACCTCTGAAATTGGTTTATGAGGTTAATGTACTTAACAAATTGTTTTTTTCCCCCTAGGAAATAAGCAGATAATCATTACACAGTTATAACTTACGGCATATTCTGAATTAGTAGAGCTCAAATGATTTACAATGTAAAACATGCATATATAATATAAAAACATAAATATATGCACACACACACATATTTTTTTTTCCTGGATTCTACCTGAGATTCCTTCTAGGACACACATATGGCTTCCTTAAGTTTGGTAAATGTAAGCAAGTTACCACAGCTAAGCTTTAGCTTTTTATTTTGAACCAGTGATTATATACTGAATTTACCATTAATATTGCTATTTATTTAGTGAAACCAACCAGAATTTGCTTCGTTTTGAGTAAAGAAAATAGACACAGCAATGGAAAGTGTAACCCAATTATTCCCCTTCCCCAAACTTTGTTGTAGATCCAGGTTTCCCTTGGAGGTAAGTTCCAAAGGAAGACTAGCCAAAGTGAAATCATTTATTTTACTCAATACCCACATGATGTGGCAATTGGTTTTCAAATACATTTTTGACAAACACAAGTAGGACATCTGGAATTGAAGTAGGGATGATTAGGTCTGGGGAGAGAAGAGCAATAAATGGAAATTTCAGAAATATTTACTGAAGAAACAAGTATTCTAAGAGTAAGTGGTTCTGTCTTTAAAATGAAATTGCTTTTTCAAGTAAGAAAATGCTTATTGAGTTCCACTACAGAACAAATAGATTTTCCATGATGATTCTTAGGCAAAAGCTATAAATCAAATCTTAAGCACTTTTAAAACAGACCATGCAGACGTTTATTGTTTAAACTTAAGTTGTCATTAGTTTGTTGACTGTATCTGAAAAACTTTAAAATGATCAAAAATACATATTCAAATTTATTTTGTATGAATTATGATTCAAATACTCAAAAGTATTTTTCCAAGTAAAATTTCATCTAACTGATATGAAACACTTTTTAAAAATGGGTCATGGATGGTTTTCCTTAGTACTTAGAATGGCAGGAACCCAACAACTGGGAACCACATTTCCTAAAAAGGCACTCCCTGTGACAGACAGGAGAATAATTACTCCTACACCACTCTTTTCCATGTTCAATACACAGCATTTCTACTCAGCTCTAGACGTAGTAATAAGACCCACCACAAGAGTATATGTCATAAACTGCTGACAATTATCAATAAGTAAGGATTTTTGCCTATAAGGTAAGAGAAAAACAAAGTCAATTAAGAGTAAACTGACACATTGAATTTCATATCACACAGATTTAGTAGGTAGTAACATGCTTTTGATTTTGAGAAGCAGGACTTTAGAATTGTAAGATATTATATCCCTGGTGGGATGATCCTTCTGTATGTACTTTAAGGCATGGTCCATTCTTCTTTCTGGCTAAAATCGCTTCTCATTTCTTTGGCTTTTAGAACCATGAGTTTCTGAAGCCATTTCAATGGTACTAGAAAGCCGACTACAGCACCTGCAGGTATCAGGGGATGAAGGCTCAGGGATTCACCATATCTGTTATGACACTTGAACTAACTTGGGAAGATACAAAGGACAGAGAATGAACCAAATGAACCACTGGAAAAGAGAACTTGGCAGACTTAGGAAAACGAACCGCTGGAAAAGAATTATGAGGATAAGATAGGTGACTCAGGAAGCAGTGCCCTTGAGAAGGCGAGTTACGCTCTTGACCACGGGTTGATATCCGGTTTTGACAAAGAAGAGGTTTCTTCTTAGGAAAAAAAAGTGGGTCAGTTGTTCTCAGCCCAGACTCTTAACTAACCAGTCTAGTGTGGGTCTAGGCAATGGTATATTTTTTAAAGCCGTTTTAAAAAGGCTTTAAAAAATATGTGCACTCAGTGTTGAGAACTGGAAAAATGAAGAGAAAGGCAAAAAAATGAAGAGAAGTTGGGATAGAAAGTGAAGAGTCCATTCTCTGGGTAAAGTAAGACATGGACTCATCTCTTTATGCAGGAACTGAGTTGTGGGTTTGAAGAGAGTGGGGGGATATCTGAAAGGGCAGAGTTTACAAATGAAGCATAACTGTAACCAGAAATAGCCTCTGAATGACCTAAAATAAACTAGAGGGTGTGAAAGTTGTAGAACAGCCCCTTATTGTTGAGAAAACCTAATTAAATTTGATAAGCATCTTAGATCTCATAAGTTGATGTAGGATGCCTTTGTATTAATTAGGTATAAAATATGGGGAATATATTTGTTGACTGCCCTTGCAAATTTTGACTAACTCTGAATAAAGCTGTAAACCAAAATACTATGTTTTCTCAAAATATTTTTATGTAGATTTATTTCGTTTGGTTGTTGGTGTGAGATGGGGGAGGGGAATGAGATTGTGTGACAAATTTCCCACACTCCCCCAGCATGGCTATGGAGAAGATAATTAGTGTTGCCCTAGACTAAGTGCAATAATAATGCTTCTTGCACAAATGAGTACCATGCCAATATAAGAAAAAAAAGTTATTCAACCTTGGAATTTACTTTTTTTTTAAAACTAGAATAGGGGTTTGCACACTATATATAGTCCATTTCCTTAAAAGGGAAATTCTTGTGTGTCTCCTAGGACCCAGAAGTTCTATGTATCAAGTTTTTAAATTTTGATTCAGCTTCTCCTTCACTTTTCAAAACCGTGCCATGTGTACTGTCATTTTGTGAGTCTGACAATCCCGTAACAAGAGTTGAACACAGCAGCTGTTTACCATTTTGTGCTAATTGAACGTGATTCCCATCGTTGTCAATTTTACTCTCTTACTTCCCAATCACTTAACTACAAATAAGAGAAAGACGCAGGTGGACTCTAGGGAATATGGTATCCGTATACTACTAATTGATGAGTCTCAACTATAAACACTTCTTGGAGCACAGATTAAAAGCTACATTATTTGACATACTAAAGGTTGACACCCAGGTGCATTTAATTTTAAGCTTGCAGGGAGCCACACTGTTGAGTGAACATCATGCTAGGTCTACAGATACAGGTGGGGGTTTGCCCTTAGTTCCAGTAACTACTGGAATCTTCTATGCTTCAGTTTCTCTATACTCGGAATGGAAATGAAAACATCCTTCTTCCCAAGGTTGTTAATAGGATGAACGGAATGATGTATGTGAATATATTTTAGTATGAATTGTCTTCAACTTAATTTTCTATTTTGGAAATGCTTTATATTTCCATATCAAGCTTCCTGAAAACAAAGCATAATAATGTACAGAGTGATTAGGAAGTGGAAATTAAAATACAAGTATAATTAGAGCACCACAAGTATACAAGGGTTAAACACCAAAACTCTAAATCTGTGGTTTAATAGTTCAATAAAGTTCTATAATTCTCAGTTTCATAAACATTAACATTACATATTGTTATGTGTAAATAATTAACATAAGTGTATTTAAGATACAATTTAGGAATACACTTCTGAACTTAGAAGAGAGGTTCTTTTCTTTCTTTCATGTTGATGTCAGTGCCATGAAATTATAAGAAACATATGAGAGAAATTATAGTAAAATATGTGAGAATTTTCTTCCTGCCTCACCATCCCATATGTTGAGCCCCAGACACAATTATCCTTTTAGAATGTATTACAGATGCAGGGCTCGGCAAATGGGTGCAAGATGTGTGTTCAGATAGAAACTTGTAGGCCAGTGTGAGAGGAAGCTGGCAAAAGCTTTTAGCAGGCAATGTTTCTTGTAGGTTGCCAACCCAGATCATTTTTTTCCCTGAGAGTTTTGGCAGCTCTCTTCCATGTCTTCAGATTGCACTTATAATTGGTTGTTTCCATGGAGACACAGACTTTAAACCATGGTCTTCTTTATTAACTAGCTATAAAATGAAGGTGTGCTGTAAGCAAAATGGGCTTTGGGGGGTAACAGCAATTAGGATAAAATCTACCACACTTTTCTGTACAATGTTAATTCTGCAGCCAAGCGTAGTGCACTTGCCACGTAATAACCCGCCTTGGTGGGTATCTACCATGACTTCTTCCTGGAATGCTTTGCTTAATAAAGGGCTCTGGATTCAGATTTATGCATTTATTTACTTATCACCCTACTTTACTACTACTACTACTACTACTATTAATATTACTACTACTACCACTACCACTACTACTACTAAATACAAGAACAAAACTTTGACTCACATTTTAAATTAAGGAAACTCACAATACATCACAGGTGTCTATTTTTAATCCTGAGAAATAATAGAAACTGAAATCTGTTTCAAGCTTTACCAGTTAAACACCCAGACACCCAGTAGTTTTAGGTACAAAATGATATAATCAGACTATGGTTGCCCCTGCACCCCCCAACCCCCGTGTGTCTAAGTAAATATCCACCACAAATGGACTCCAGAACAACAACCAAGTCCTGTCAATACAACTGCAATGAGGTTGCTTTGACCAGCTTTATCAACATGTATAAAGACTCATCTTGTTTTTATTTATCCAAAGGTGTGTGCAGCAGAAGTGCTCAGTCCGTACTGCGTTCCAGCTCCACTGAAGTTCGAAACTAGCTGAGACAAATGTGTAAGCACTTTTTTGTGTGTTTTTTCCCTATCAAATAATGTGCATCACAGACATCCAGCACCTGAAATCCATTCTGAATTCCCATTCCATCCCATCCCTAAAGAATGGAGGTTTCCAAGATGAGGAACTAATGAATAATGAATATCACAGATAAGGTCAAGGACCAAAAGTATAGTTTGTGTTTGATGTGGGAATGGAAAGAATGGGAAAAATTTGTGGAAAGGCACATTCCCCACCATGGTGTGTGTTCATGGTGTTTGGGGCTGTGGGGATGGGCAGGGGTGGGAGAGGAGGGAGAAGAGTGGAGTAAGGGCCAAGTAGTAGCTTCAAGAAACATGATAGTTGTCAAAAATTCATGACAGGTGCTTGGGTGGCACAGCCTGTTAAGTGTCTGACTCTCAGTTTTGGCTCAGGTCATGATCTCAGGGTCCTGAGATGGAGCCCTGAGTCAGGCTCCACATGGAGTCTGCTTGAGATTCTCTCTTCTTCTCCCACTGTCCCTCCACCCCATAAAAAATTAATCCTTAAAAATGCATGATATAAAAATACATGTAACAAATTACACAAGTTAGTATTTTCCAGCAAATCGCAAGCAAAAAAGCAATTTTGAACATATTTGTGCGATTGAACTAATAATCACTAATTTTTACCTATTTTGTTTGCCCAGAGGTTGGCATGACACTTTACATTGTTCAATACACAAATATTCTACTTCCCTTTAGTTATTTGATATTTATGCAATGGTCAATCAGTGGGTCTTTTTTGTAGGTATAATATTTGAAAATTATATCAAACAATGTTTTCATATTTTCTGTGGCAACCTATCAAGGGCTCTGATGTTTACTTTATATATTCTCACTAAGTTCCCTTCACAGATCTAACTTCTTCTTTTCTCATATACTTCAGAATTTCTGGTAAAGATAGTGAAACTGGACCAGAGACCCTGGTGTCCCAAGGTCAAGAGAAACAACTGAACACCAGCAGTTCAACAACAGGGCAGTTCAGGACCATGGACAACTGCAGACACACCTTGCCTCCACCTCTATATTCAACAGCCAGGCTCCGGAAGGGCCAGAGACAGGTAATTAGTCAGGGATTATTATTAAATTTTTTATTATTTTTTAGACTGTTGAAATTCTCCCTACAACTGGGTCAACATCGTTTCATTCAAGTGTCACCCCGCAGAAAAACAACGAACTGGTTAAACTTGGCAGGTCTTGTCAGAAATCTAGACTCCACATTATCGTGCAGACATGACAAACTCAGAGATGGAATTCACAAAGGTGAGAAAGGATTCTGAAGTCCAGGGCCATAGCCAGGTGAACTGGGAAATAGGAACCCAGGGGGGAACAGTAAAATCTGAAATTAAAACCCTATTTAGTTCAATATATGTAGTAGGCTGTCTAATGTCCTCCCAAAGATGTCCATGTCCTCATCCCTGGAACCTGTGAATAGGTTTCTTTATAATGGTAAATGGAATGTTCTGGTTAAATTAGGATATTAAGATGATCACACTACTCAGGATTATCTGGGTAGGCTGAATGTAGCCCCGAGGGTCCTTATAAGAAGGAGGCAGGAAGGTCAGAGCTAGGAGAAGAACGTGTGATGACAGAGAAAGGAAGGGACCATAAGTCAAGGAATACAGGTAGTCTCTAGAAGCTGAAAAAAAATAAATCAAGGAAATGGTCTCCCCTTAGAGTCTCAGAAGGAATGCCGACCTGCCAACACCTTGATTTAGACTTCTAACCTCCGGATCAGTAAGACTTGCATTTCTTAAAACCATCAAATTTGCGGTAATTTGTTACAGCAGTTAAAAAAAAAAAGGAAACCAAAACCAAAACCAAAAGCCAAAAACCAAAACTAATACAATACACACAGAAAAATCCATGTGCAAAGAGAAGGAAAAGAAATCAAACAACATGGAGATATATATATATATTTTTTTTTTTTTTAAAGATTTTTGTTTATTTATTTGATAGACAGAGATCACAAGTGGGCAGAGGGGCAGTCAGAGAGAGAGGAAGGGAAGCAGGCTCCCTGCTAAGCAGGGAGCCTGATGCGGGGCTTGATCCCAGGGCCCTGAGATCATGACCTGAGCCGAAGGCAGAGGCTTTAACCCACTGAGCCACCCAGGCGCCCCATGGATATATTTTTGAGTGGAAGGACTTCTGTATTGTCGCCTTCTTTGGCCATTTCCTTAAATTGACAGGGACATCCAATAAGTAGGTCCTTCCTTTACTCATCCATTTTTTCCCCAAGTAGACTAGACCACATAGAACCATTATAAACCACACATTTTATTTATATGGTCCCACTCTGCTGTCTAATAAACAATGGCAATCAGGATGGAATTCTAGGCCACTAATAATTTCTTTCACTTTTTGAAAATCCTCTTGAGTTTTGAAAAAAATATGCCTAAGGCAAATATTTAAAGTGAAGTCCAATTCAATGAGGTTGGGTGCAACTGGTGAGGGCAATGCAAATTAAAAAAAAGATTAAAAAAAAAACTGATCTGGCCTTTTCTTTCTGTTTAAATGTCAAATTTTTAAAAAAGCATTTTAGACCTCAAATAGAAAGGTCACATTATATTCATAGCCCTTGGTCATGACCAAGGTCTTCAAAGCATTGAAGAGGCGCTAAAAGAATATATGTCAAGCCAGAGATAGAAAGAGTCAATATGGAAATGAGAAGGGGAATAATGAAGGGTATCTGGGGGCAGGAAAAGAGTGGTGAATACAAGATTGGTGGGAACTGGCTTTTTCCTCCGCTAATTCCAATCATTTATTGAGTCTGGCTAACCACAGAGCTGTAGCCCATGCCAACATGTTTTTAAATTCATGCAATCACACTATGAAGAGGGCATTATTATTCTCATTTTAATAAACTTAGAGATCTAAGTAACTGGCCCAAGTTGACATAGCTTATGTGGCTGAGCCAGGGGGTATAATTTAACAATATCTGACTCCAAAGCCATGCTTTTTCAATCATGCCTTTTGGTGATGAGTATACATAAAGCCTTTTTAGTTTAACTACTTGTCTTCCATGCCCTGGAAAGATAGTTTTGGTTGCTCCTTTGCCAAGGGAGCAGGATTTTCATGGAAGATGGGCAATGGTTCAGGAGCCTTATAAACCACCAGCTCCTCCTCTCACGGATACACCAAGTATCCCACATCTCAGCCTGCAGACGAGAACAACACTCTGACCTGTAAACCTGGACACATAACATCTCTCTTGGATTTAACTCTCCTGTACCATTAAGAGGAGCAGAAGAGGTAGTGGAAGCTGCTAGAAAAATAAGAGTATGGAGAATGTGCACTAATATTGCTCCTGTGATTTTGACACATAGGTTTATCAGTTTATAAGACTTTTAGTTCATTTATGGATAGTTTCTTTTTTAAAATTAGCTCATCTATTGACTTTCTTCTATTAGTCCAAGTAACTGTGGTTTTGGAATAAGGGAGGGTCTGATGGCGAGGGGCTGCAAGTATTTTTGAACAATAATACCCCAGACCCCTCCTTCATGGTGACTTACACTGTTATAGCCCCTGGCCTTTCCCAAGCACAACCGGTTTGGAATCCAGATCTCCCAACTCCCAGAGTTTCTCCCAGGTATAGCATTCTGATATCTGTTCTTTTCTCAAACTTCATTATAAACCCCAAGGTATTGCTGAGCACCTCTCAGATTTCTGATAATATCCCCAGTGTAGCTCGAACTCAGTAAGTACTTACGCAATAAAGTAACATCACAATAGAGATGTGCCACACATTATTTTTCTAATGAAGAAGAAAAAAATGAAAACTAGAGTCAAACTATAAATATTCAGAACTGTGTTCCTCCACTGCTTTGAGGCATTTCATTTCCACTTCAGGGAGAACAAGGTTATATTTATCAGAGCACTGAAAAGTAAAAATGCAAATAAGATGTATTGTTTAGGGAAAAGTGCCCAATGATTAAAAGGTGGAAGCAAATGTCACACAGTAGAGCAGACCAGCATGGGGCCAAGAAGCTGATGGGCCACTGATGACCGACCACAGGACCTCAGGCTGCTCACACAGATTTTGTTGCAGAGAAGACATAGCTATAAATTATAGGGATGAAAGCTAGGTCTGACCCTTCCACAGGGGTGTGGGATGATAAAACTGTATCAGAGATGTAGATGTTTCTTTGTATGCCTTACTTGCTGAGCTATATAGAAACAAGAAAGCCAAGCTTTGAGGAAATCTGGAGTCTTGTCTTGGTACAACCATCCCTACTTGGGTAACTCTGGGCAAGTTTCCTACTCTAGCATTTTCAACTGCCCTGCAGTGTATACAAATCACTACGTAGAAGCAGTGTGGTGTGCTGGAAAAGGAAGGAAGCTTAGAGCCAGGGACGTTATATTCCAATCACAGATTCACTCCCATTTGTAGGACTGTGGGGAAGTTAGTTAATCTTCATAAGCCTTGGTTTCCTAATCTGTATAATGGGTAGGATAAGAATAACACCTATATCAAAGGGATGGTCGTGAAGGTGAAATGAGATATTTCATTTAAAACTTTTGAATAAATCGTGTTTCCAGCTTCAGTTAACAAAAAACACAACACTGGCTTAAACTAGTAAGAGTTTATTTTCCTCCCATATCAAAAACTCTGGAGGCAGGTAGCTGCTGGTTGGTTTATCACCTTGGTGCTGGCATCTCTGTAGTTTTCTTGGACTCTGCCTCATGGTTACAAGTTGGCTGCCAGAATTCCATACATCATAGCTGTATTCAAGGTAGGTAAAATGGGGAAGAAGGGAGGAATGAGATGTTTGTTCCTTTTTTCAGGAAAGCCGAGTTTTCCTCCAAGTATTTCCTACATCCTCTCGTGTTATCGTCCTGGCCAGAACTGGCTCGTGTGGGCCATCCCAGCTGCAAGGGAGCTTGGGAAGTCAGGGACCATGATGAACTATCACCCAGGCTAGGCACATGGGACCCTGCACAAAATCAGGGTTCACGTGGCGAGAAAGAACAAGCTTCCTCCTACTGGGAGACAGCTAACAAGAGTTGGCTACACCCCGGCACCTCATGATTCACCATTAAATATCACTTTTTCATCCTTCCTCCACCAATAAAACTGCATCAATCCATACAGGCATAATAGTCTGTGATTCCATATGGATTGTTAAGTAATAATCAGAAATCAATACTATAGTAAAAATTCCCTAAACTGGCCTATTTGAAGATAAATATGACAGTGAAAAATCTCATTCATGGAATATTTTTAACTCTTGAAATTACCTCAGATTTATAAAAGTACTTGCAAAATCATGACAGTGGTGTTTCAGACACCATTCACTTGACTTCCCCAAATATTAACATGTTATATGACTTTAGTGGGTTGATCCAAACCAGGAAAATAACACTGATACAGGGTTACTCATCACAACTCCATTGCCTCCTCCAATCTGGGTATGAAATATTTTTAAAGCTAGAAATTTTTACTATCTTGAGGCAGTGACAACAGAGCCATTTGTTTTAAAGTCTTCTGAATGTGCTATATCAAATTTAAAAATACTTTGCGAGGTGGTACCTGGAGGTTTAAATGGTTGATTTGCTATTGCTAATTTGCTTCATATTCTTTTACATCAGCAATAAACATACATTTCGGAATAAAAAGCATTCAGACGATCAAGCTACAGACGAATACAGTCGAGATTAATGAGGGATTTCTGCATCTTGCTTTGGAGCATTTTCCTCCATGTGACATGTACATTCATCATACCATAGTGGGTCGATTTTGAAGGTTCCAGAAGGATGCATTCAAGATATATGCTCCAATAGTGATAATTAGCTAAGTAGATACAGCATCGTTTATTACAGAATTCCAGTACAGAGTGCTTGGTGGTCCCTGGAAGGGCAGGGACCACACATGCCCCTGTGAGGTGGCAGCTGGTAGCACTGAGTTGTGTGCCAGAGGCCATGTGGCAAGGCAGCAGAAAGTGCAGTCTGGGCTCCCCAGACACCCTCCTTGCCTCTGTGCCCTGCTGCCTGCTTGCTTCTGGAACGAGAATGATTTATAACCTTGGCAAACAGATTTCAATATGACGCCAATATTTTGGGTCAATACCTGGGTTCATTTCCCTAAACGATGCATCCTATCGACTCTTCCACTGTTCCCTGTTTTGATAAATTGAAGCTTGCCTGTTCTGAAGTAGGAGGCAAGTGAATCCAACTGCCCACATTTCTGGGCTTGGACGTATATTCACATCTCTATGCTCGTCCACACCAACATCCTCCAGCTGATGTTCTGGGCACCTTTGTAGCCACAGTGCACAGCGGGGCGGGAAGCGGGGCAGGGCTGAAGGGAGTCTCCTGGCTCGGTGCTAGCAGAGAAAGGCAACGCGCTGTGAGTTCACCCGGATGTCTGTATGGTCACACTTGACCGCTCAAGCTCAGAAGACGATGGTTTACCATCGTTCAAAAATCTATATTCTTTTTTTTAGAGACTTTTATTTATTTATCAGAGGGAGAGAGAGAGAGTACACAAGCAGGGGGATTGGCAGGCAAGAGGGACTAGCAGGCTCCCTGCTAAGCAAGGAGCCCGATGTGGGACTCAGTCCCCAGACCCTGGGATCATGACCTGAGCTGATGGCAGGACGCTTAACCAACTGGGCCACCCAGGCGTCCCACCATTATTCAAAATTCTAACTGTAGGTGGCCTTCTCTGCTTTCCATGCATGTTCTATACTTTATTTCTGTTCTGATGGTTAAGAATTAGCACATGTGTTACAATCTACTCTTGAAGCAAATGATAGATACTTGCTTTTAGAATTCCCACTGTCCTTGGAGTAGAAGGTGTCAAAACACTTGAGAAAAGGACAACATAGCTTTGAGGTATTCATTTCCCTTCCAAATAAAAGATTTCTGACTCTGACTCTGGGTACGCTGTGACTTGTTAACCTAAGCAATGGGACATTTTGAAACTTCCGAATGAAATTGTTAGGAAATTGAAGAGGTAGGAAGGGGATAATTGTTCTCAAAGGAAACATGACAAAAAGTAGAAAATTATACGAACGTGCCAGCATTTCTTGCCACGTGTATGTGTATTATTTCTTTCGGTCAATTGAAACTAGTCATATTATGAGCACTATTATGGTTTATTTAAATATGATCTGTGTGTATGCTTTTCTTCACAGCACCTACTCTTGTCATGAAATATTTATCTTTGTGCCACATAATATTGGAGACTGATCATTACAGATAACCAGTGGAATAATGAAATAATTGAAAATAATAGTTGAAAATAACAGTAAACTAATTGGCCAAGGCAAGCAGGAAGGGATGAGACTACAAATTCTCCAGGCAATTATATATGTAATTTCTCTACTTATCAATACATATTTTAGAGGATGTATTTACATTTCATACTCTTTACTGTATGAAACTTCTCCAAATTTTTCACCTGGTCTTTATATATGGGCTTGCCGGTTTTATGGCCTCCATGTTTTCTTATCCCAAGAGTCTCCTTAAGCTTTCAGAACCAAGTTATGGGGAAATGTGTGTTAAGCATCCACTGTGCTTCTAGGGTTAAGGGAGCAGTTCTGCAGAGCTGTAGCCTTCCTCACGCTGGAAGGGCTGGGCTTTCTGGATCCAGATACAAACTCAAATGAGTAAATCTGTGTCCAATCTTAGTTTTGGTCCTGTGGTGTGCTATGGATTTTATCCTTTGAGCAAAACAGCGTTAAATTGCTTCATAAGTAACTTTTTTTGACAAAAATTACAGATTTTAAAAATAGAGCTGGGACACCTGAGTGGCTCATTGGTTAAGTGTCTGGCTTTGGCTCAGGTGATGATCCCAAGGTCCTGGGACTGAGTCCTGGACTGGGCTCCTTGCTCAGAAGGAAGCCCGCTTCTCCCTCTGCCTGCCATTCCTCCTGTTTGTGCTGTCTCTCTCTCTCTCTCTGACAAATAAATAAATCAATAAAATCTTTATAAAAAAATAAAAACAGGGTTGTTTTTTATTTGGAGGTTCCACATTGGTGTGAGAGGGAAAAGTGAGGCTGTTCAGGAGAAAACTGATCTCTTCTCAGGTTGTCCTCTGTCATGGTAGAAAGGGGGGGGGGCTTACAATGTATTGAGTTCTTTATTAGTGTCTAACACTTCAATTCTCTTCCCTGCCACTTCTTGCATTTGATGAAGGTAGAAAAAAATTGAAAAATCAAATATGAAGCAAAATAACTTGATAGGAAAGTCATTAATCCCTCTTTCTCTTTGGGAAGAGCAAATATGTTCTAAGGAAGGCTCCATCAGGGATACTGAGAGTCAAGTTTAAAACAGGAATAATTTAAAAAAGTAGTAAGTAAATAAAATAGGAACAATTTTATTTTAAATTGATCACATGCACTTGATAATGAATGTGGAACCTCAAAAGCAGCCTTTTATATATTAGGTTGCCGGTTCCTCCTTGATGATCACTCCTCCGTCCTGTGGCCAGGAAGCCAGCAGAAAGGTGTTTGCAGCCAGCCAGTTCTGGAGGGTCAATTAAACTGGCAAACATTTACTGAGTGCCTACTTTAATACAACTCTGGTCCAAGGATACAAAAATGCAGACACAGTCTTAGTTCTTAAGGGTCTTGGTAAGCAGGGAAGAGGCAGACATATCAAAAGACTGTTACAATTCAGTGTAGCAGGTGCATATGTACCCAAACCACTGCTGGGATCACAGGGTAGTGGGGCAAACTCTGGCAGTGGGTGGAAAGCAGGAGGTAGATGGAAGACCCTCCAGGCCTGGGAACAGGGAGGACTAACTTTGAAGGAGACAGCAGGAGCAAGAATGGAGGTAAGAAATGATACAGCTCTTTTAGAGAAGAGCTGGCATTTTGATGATGCTGGAATAGGTTTTTTTTTTTTTTTAAGATTTTATTTATTTATTTGACAGACAGAGATCACAAGTAGGCAGAGAGGCAGGCAGAGAGAGAGGAGGAAGCAGGCTCCCTGCTGAGCAGAGAGCTCGATGCGGGGCTCGATCCCAGGACCCTGAGATCATGACCTGAGATCATAAGTGTTGGGAACCATTGTTCCGGTTAGAGATCTGAGGCCGTATCTGGCCCACGACGTGTTTTTGTATAGCCCTCCCCTGTGCTCAGAATGCCATTTACAGATGAACATCTGCACAGATTTGGTGGCAGGGAACTATCATCTTTCTGCAGGAAAAATTTCATTCTTCTCATTAGTGCATCTGTATTGTAAAACTCTGTACTCTATCACATTGTTACAGTTTGCATTTTGTCACTAAAACTGTTGTAGAAATTTGTCGGTTATATAAGTACCTGGATAATAGTCTCAATTTGTCCCTTGGCCTCCAAAGCCTGAATTATTTACTCTCAGGCCCCTTAGAGAAAAAGTTTGCCAGGGACTCCTATAGATGACAGTGAGACAGCCAAGCACAGAGAACACTCACATTGTACCCAGCACGCCGGTACCAGTGATACTCTCCGTCTCTCACTCAAAGCTCACAAATGCTGTGGGGTAGATGCTACGTTCACTCCTCCTCACAGATGAGGACACTGAAGCTGCCATGCCCACACACTAAGATATGACAAGGCTGGGACTTGGACCCAGTTGGTCTGCTTTGAGAGTCCAGATGTATATTCCTAACTCTACCCTCTCTGAGTTCGAGGCTCACATCCATCCCTCCTCCCCATAGGCACATTTTCTGGCCTTATGCCCCTGCCAGCTTCTGTCCTTCTCCTTCTGTATTTCTGCATGTTCCCTGTGCTTTTAATATTCATTTGTATCATGCTTATCTCTTAGCCAAAAGGGGCCACTCAATCTCAGGGAGGAGAAAATGATGGGAGAACACATCTTTCTACACTTATATTTCCATCTACTCTAGTTGATATGCCTAAGAACAGTGATAGGATCTTGTGGTCAAATGGAAGAATATTCCCAGCCCAGGTCTTGTCTTCACGCTGGTGATGGGCAGCAGGTGAAATACGGTGTCACTTCCTCTATCTTTTAAGCACTTTCCAACAATATGCTGATACTCAGTCTTTGGTTTAAAATTGTCATTAATGAGGATGAAACCAAGCATTACATGTTTTATTTTCAAACTGACTTCAAATACCTTCCTTAGTTAGAACTCTATGGGAGTTAAGATGCAATAAAGCTTTGATGTACAGAAAGAAAGCCATTCTGTGGAATGTATGTGGCAATAGAACTTGATTACCATGGTTTTCTATTTTTTTAAAAGATTTTATTGATTCATTCAAGAGCGAGAGCATGTGTGTGCGCGCACAGGTGCATGCAGCATGGGTGCATGGTGGGGAAGCAGGGGAGCAGCAGAGGGGGAGGAAGAGGGACGAGCAGACTCGCAGGGCTCCATGTCATGACCCTGAGATCAAGACCTGAACTAAAGTCAAGAGTCGGAGGCTCAACCGACAGAGCCACCCAGGGGCCCCACCATGGTTTTCTTTTTCCCGAAGGAATTCCTATGGGACTGAACACAAATGGAATTGGATCCAACCCCATGACAAAACTTCAGTGATCTAGAAAGCACTGGAACACTGCAGATGCTAAGGTACATTGATCCAAAAAAGAGATCCAAAATTATAGCTTGTTTGTTCTTATACTTCAGAAAATTCTGAGTTATTGATATAAATTATTAAATAATTATAGCTAAATGTATCACATGTTTATCATATACTAACAATTGCACATTCATAATTAGGTTATTGTTCAGATAGTTGATAACATGTTTTAGAGATGATACACACTGAGGCACAGGGAAACCAGGTACTGGCCGTTAAGTTCAACCCACAGATAGCAAGTGCAAAGGCTGGGATTCGCACCTAGGACTGTCTTATGCTCTTAGCTGTACCTATGGCCTCCCCGTTTTAAGTCCACAACAGATCAGAAGAAGGGCTGCAGCCTGCATCACTGTGAGAACAATGAAACCTACTTGGTAGCAGAATTAGAGCCAGACAGAAAAAGCAGATTAAAATCCAAAGTAAGCTCTTAAACATTAGAGAAGTTTGAGACCATTTAAGGAGGTAAAAATCTTCAAACATTTCATTTTTAAAAAAGATTTTATTTACTTATTTGAGAGAGAGCATGAGAGAGAGCAAGAGCAGGGTGAGGGGCAGAGGGAGAAGTAGGCTCCCCACTGAGCAGTCAGAAGCCCAACATGGGACTTGATCCCAGGACCCTGAGATCATGACCTGAGCCGAAGGCAGATGCTTAACCGATTAAGCCACCCAGGCACCTTCTTCAAACAGTTTAAAAGCCACTAAGGACATCGCCGTACAGTAACACAAAGCAACAGTTAGATTTTACACACAGATCACAAATGATCAGGTTACAAATTCCATTGGGCATAAACTATCTGCAAAGACAGTACATAATGCATTTCAGATATGTTTCAATTGAAATGTTACATTAAAAAGTGCCCTTTCAGCACTCTGAAAAATTCAGACGTTGACAATATTTCATTCTCTGAAAAATATGCTAGTTGTTTTGCAAGAATTATTTCAATTAACCTGCAAAGCGACTTGAGGTGGAAAATATTCCTTTTATCTACATTTTACAGGTGGACATTTACAGAGGAGGCAGGTAAGGCTTAGGAAGGTAAATAACTCCCCTAGGTCCCAGAGCTAGTCAGTGGTTTGGATGGAATCTGAATCTGGAACCTCTAATCTACTCTCAGTAAATTAAACACATAGCCTGCTCATTAAGAAAGTCACTGGGATATGCATCATTATGTATGGCTTTTAATGATCCTTATCTCCTGCTAGTCATGCTTCCATGGATTCCCCTCACCTCCTCCCCAAGTGGGCTTCTGACCAATGGGATCTGGCAAAGGTGAAGTGATGTCAACCCCCTGATTAGGTCATAAGACTGTGATTTCCTTCTTGCTAGCAGGATTTCCTTCTAGCTATCTTTGATGGAGGAAGGCGCCATGTTGGAGAGACCACCATGGCTAGGAATTGAAGGCAGTGTCTGACCAACGGGCAGCCAGGAACTGAGATGTGCTGTCCAACAACCTGTTAGAAGCTGAAGTCCTGGCAGCAAGGACATGAGTTCAGAAGCAGATGCTTTCCCATTTAAGCCCTGAGGGCAAGGACTCAGCCACGCTGCTCCTGGATTCCTGACCCATAGAAACTGTGAGGTAAGAAATGTTTGTGGTATTAAGCTGCTGAGTTTTGGGGTAATTTGTTATGCAGTGATTGACAACTTAATATGGGAACGTACTAGTACTAAAGGCCCATGTTGGTCAAAGAAAGTTGGAGAACTTTTATCTTAAGTGACTCAAACATCTTTGAAGATAATTTTAACTAGACTCACTTTTGAATTATTTCTGGGAAAAGCAGCAAATGAAAATGTCGTTCCAGAAGTGAAGAGATTCAATAGACTGAAACTAAGAAATCTTTTCTTCCAAGCTTCACCAAGCTGAAGCTCTGAAGAACCAGGAAGCCCCGACCCAGGGCTTAAGCCAATCTCCCTACAGTCCCAGAAGAAGAGAGACAGACATGGGACCATGAAATCCTAGGCCTTGTGTCTACGCACAGGAACATCTTGAGCAGTGTGGAATCTCTCTCTATTCATGGCATTCTCCTTCCTGAAACCAGACTGTGATATTTTTGGCACCAAGACAGCCATAAACAATTATTTTTAAAGGGAGGGAAAAGGAAATTACCTACTCAAAAAATTAATGCTGTAGATTACTCAGAAAGCAACACTGAAGCAGTAGACAGGAAATGGAAGGAACAGATTGTTTCCAATGTCAACATAATTGTAGCTCTTCAACACTCATCCTGCCCACACGCTCACACTTTGTACCTGACCAAGACAATGGACAAAGCAGCCGGGATAGGAAGGTGGTTGTCCAGAAGAAAATGAATGATTTTCATATTTCCTACCTTTCTCATTTTCCCATTCATGCAGTATTCTTGTAAATGCCTAATACCTGGGGGTCACATTAACATACGAATGACTGGTTATTTGCTCTGCTTCCTTCTTGAGCCATTTCTGGCCTATGTTGGGGCTTCTAAAAAAATTTCTCATTTGACATTTTGCTTATGCAGGAGTTAATTTTCTGTTCCATAAATTCATTGATTTCTACAAGCTATCATTTCGAAGTGAAGTTTGTCCCACGACGATCACTTTCACTGTCCCATTCTCTCCAGAATTTTACTCCCACAGAGATGTTAATTCTCGGAGTGAAGTCATGAACAGCACCTTGGCCTCTACCTTCTAGGCTCAATCCTGGCTATGTGGATGATGTCTCTGCTCTGTGAAACAGTAAGTTTCAGGTCCACAGTGCCTTGCCGCTTAGTTTTCACACTTACCTCTTATCATTTGAAACCCAAACAAAAATCAAAAAGAGTTTGGGTCTGACATAAACACCAGTCTATTTAATGGTGATGATCCGGTGGAAAAAAACCTCAACATAAATATAACTGAAACATGGTGAATCCTGAATATTTTCATATTATAGTAAGTATCAATATATTATATATGTACTATAATGTGTGTGTGCGTGTGTGTGTGTGTGTGTGTGTGTGTGTGTGTGTGTGTGTAGTATTTATTTAACATCCCATATAGGGGAATAGCACAGTTAATCCTTCTTCTATGATCTGAACAATCACAGAGCCATTAGCTGTGGTGTGTGTGTGTGACTTTGAGTGTGTTTAATTTGGTGTAAAACTCTCTAGACAGGGGCACCTTGGTGGCTCAGTCCTTAAGTATCTGCCTTTGGCTCAGGTCATGTTCCCAGGGTCCTGGGATCTAGCCCAGCATCGGCTTCCCTACTCGGCGGGGAGCCTGCTTCTACTTTCCCCCTCCCCCTGCTTCTGTTCCCTCTCTTGCTGTGTGTCTCTCTGTCAAATAAATAAACAAAATCTTTTAAAAAACAAAACAACAATAACACTAGACAATTGAGAAGAACAGCCGACCCCTGTCCCTGCAGGGGGAGACTGGAGGGGTTCCTCCCAGCTTTGTCTTCAATCTGCTTTGTGACTTTCCATACATTAATTCCTCCATCTTTAAAAAACCAAGAATGAAGGCACATAACTTCAAAGGCCTCCTATGGCTCCGCAAGGATATAGATACATTGCAGTCATTGGCTCATTTATTGAGATCACTTAATCAAATGCCGAGTACTTTGTTTTACTCACTCTATTTTCCAAGAGAAAGGCCAATTCTTCCTTGGGTGCCTCATGCTACTGTTGGTACCAAGCTCTATCCTTGGCCTAGTGCTCCTAGAATGTTCCCAGAGGGAAATACCTACTTTTCCATCCGGGTAGCATGTCTACCAGACAGTCCTCACTCAGGTTTGCTCATCCTCGGTTAGAGTAGGTCTCTCATTCCTTCTGCAAAGCTCAGTTGATAGGAATTACCCATGGTAGTGAAGTAGTTTGTTTCCCATCTGCCTCTTCCCCACGAGGACACTGAATTCCTTATGACCAGACACGTCTTCAACAGAATTTAATCCCATTGCCTGTTTTGTTCCCTGTCATTCTTCCAGGGCCCCGGCATGTAATAGTAGCCAAGGAAATATTTTCTGAACAGGAGAATGAATAAACATATGAATTATTACCTATTGACCTTGGTCTCATCATTACCTCTCAGAGGACAGCATATTATAAAAATTAAACAAATGATTGGAAGTCACAAAAAATAATTTACGCTTCCAGAACACACTAGTGAGTCTGGAAAAAAAAAATCTATTTTACAAAGTACAATGTCAAAGCATAATTATTTTGTTAAAAAGTAAAAGTAAAAATATTTCTTCAAATTTAGAAGCTTGCCAACATCATGTACTAAGCTATTTCAAAGGTCAGTGGGAGTCTGAGAAAAATCACATCTAGAAAAGATGAAGAGTAATTTCACTAGCAATGTCTTCTTTCAAGTCCATGGTTCAGTTTTAATAAAAAAAAAAATGTCAGAGAAGTTATTATGAAATTATTTTTTGGGACTGAATTCCACCTTAATTGTGGATTCCACAATTTGTTCTTCACATTTTCATTTTTTTAAAATATTTTATTTATTTATTTGACAGAGAGAGATCACAAGCAGGCAGAGAGGCAGGCAGAGAGAGAGAGGAGGAAGCAGGCTCCCCACTGAGCAGAGAGCCCGATGCGGGGCTCGATTCCAGGACCCTGAGATCATGACCTGAGCTGAAGGCAGAGGCTTTAACCCACTGAGCCACCCAGGTGCCCCCACATTTTCATTTTTAACAGACTTTAAAAATGTGTCCTGCCAATACTAACATAGTATCGTGTTAATAGCTTTAGCATTCTGACATAACCTCATTTCAATTTCTTAAGTAGAAAAAGTCTAAGAAACCACCTCTTTGTATATAAAATGTAGCTTCACTTCTGTAAACACCTTATGAGTTACCAACAATTCACAATGTCTACCTCTAGCTTATGTGTGGTCAAAATTATTAGAACAAATCCAAGAAGCAACAATCTATGGACAAACACATACATTATTAGCCTATTTCAAATATGTGTAGTGTCTATTCTGAAGATGGCCACATATTTTAAAGATTTAATAAAATTATAATAGCTATTTGTCATGTGTTTTCTCAAATAGTTACAACTCACTGATAAATCTGTCCTATGATTTTCTTTCAAAATTTATCAGAACTCCTTTTATTAATTTTCCTTAACATAAAAGAAATTCAAGATAATTAGGCTATAAGTATAAATAAAAAAATATCTACAATCATACCCAATGACATAGCACCAATCCCTGTAAACACCTTGCTATGGATACATTTTATTAAGTCTATGTTTTCAGCCCAAAATGAGATCACGCAACCTGGGGACTGGCTGGTTAAAATGTACTACGTTGTGACAAGATTTCTATAGCATTAGATGTATTTTGGTGACATTTCCAATGCTGCAAAATAGTTCATTCTACAGAGGTACCATATCTAGCCAGGCTTTTGTTTGGGGATATTGAGGACTTTTGTACACACGCACATACCCCAGGCATTTTTAACTTCAGTCCTATTGCCACTCTGGACTGGACGATTCTTAGCTTTGGGGGGTTTGTCCTGTGGATTGTAGGGTGTTTCGTAGCATGGCTGGCCCCTCGCTACTGCATGCGGTGAGACCCCCTCCCTGAAGCTGTGGCAACCCGGAATTTCTCCAGACATCACCAAATACCCTCCAAGGAATGAAATTGTCCTGAATTAGGAACCACTCCCGTGGACAAACAAGTGCATATACAATGGATTATCTCCCCCGACTACCTTCCCCGAGCTAGAACTGCTAAACCAAATGGCATGACTTGTAGAAGTTTTGATTATGTGTGGCCAAATGGTTTCTCCTGAAGACAGATCATGTCAGCTCCCCTAGCCAAGAGCACACAGCGAGATGTTCTGTTTTACTTTCTCACCAGCATTCAACCGTTTCCTTTTTAAAACATCTAAGCCAATTTGAGAGTATCTCATTACTGCTTAAAATGTATGTTTTAAAAACTATTTGGACGATAAAACACTTTAAAGTATGTTTTTGCATCATCTGTATCAGTCAGTGAAGTGTCTACCTTCAGCTTAGGTTATGAATTCAGGATTCTGGGTTGAATCCTGCATAGGACTCCTCTCTCAGTGGGGAGCCTGTCTCGCCCCCTCCCTTCCACTTATGCGTGCTCTCTCACTCTCTCCTCTCTCACTCTATCTCCAATAAATAAATAAAATCTTTTTTTTTTTTTTTTTTTTAAGACCTGCTTCCCACTCACAGACACCCTTGTATTATTCTGGGGACTTGATGTTTGAAGCCTTTCTTTTCCCTGGGTAAGAACAACACAAGCAATAAAACTAGAGTCATAGAGCTTCAGAATTATCTCATCCAATGTGGATATCCTAAAAAATGGTCCATCTCTCTCAATGCTTAGTGACTTCAAGACTTTCCTTGTCCCTTACTCTATATGTTCCTGGCGTAAGCCACAGCAAGAAAAAGCTATTAGGTATAAACATCCCAACTCAAATCTGTCTTTTTCTCCAAGAAAGGGCTGACTTTCTGGAGAATAATATGGTTCAATGGGTATGAGAGTTAACTATCAGGACTTTCACTATTTTTAATCCTTTGATATTGATTTTTTTTTCTATCTGGAAGCGTCATTACTGATTAGAGCAAATGAGTAACAATAGATTATGAAAATGAAGAGAAGAGAAAGACTAGTTTGCTTTCAGTTAACACTGAATTGTGTAGAAGCAGGAAGGAAGGAAGACGGAGAGTGTAGTTATGCTATCACAAAACTAAATAAAATATTTCCATTTTACTTGAGGGCAGAAGAAAATATGAAAAAAATCATGGTTTTGGGGGATAGGATTATTCTTTTTTTGCTTTGTCTTGATGTGAAGAATTGGTATTATGTATAAAGCTTACATTTTTAGAGGGAAATACATTTGAATGACTTAGTGAAAAAAAAATCTCAGCCAGGTTTTGGGAAAAATCCTTTAAGATTTCAGAAACATGCAAATCAGTAACTGGATCGGACAATTCCAGGGCTAATCCTGGAAATGTGAACATTCTTAGTATACCTGGAAATGCCAATTTTCTTATTCTAAGACAATTTCTCATCAAGTAGGTTTTTGTTGTTGTTAATTAAAGCACAGTTGACACATGAAAGTTATTTTAATGTAGTCAGCTAGTAGGGGAGTCTGGAAACTGTTGTCTTTCGCTGTGTATCTGTCTCCCTGTCTCCCTCCCCATCCCCTCCACTACTATGGAAAACCACAAAGCAGATGATTCAACAGGTCCAACAAGTTCTTCTCTAGCCCACGCACTGTAAAGCAACAGATGTCTTCTGGGGTAGGCATTCTTAATTTATCTCAGCAGTGAGCCTCGCAATAATTTGTAAACTCTCTCTCACATTGTGTAACATTCTGATTGGCTGATAACATATGTCTGGTTAGTTCTTCTTGGCTAAGATTTTGTACTGGCCAGAGATTGCTATCATTTCCAGATGTAATGGGAAGTGTTCACCTCCGTGGAGAAAGAAAGGTAGAGTGTCAAGGATATTTCTCTTGGATGCACTTTTCTGAAAATTGTCTTTGGTTAAATTACAAAGTATTTGACCAGGCAAAGTGTAGCTATTTGCTGAGAGCTTAATGCTTGCTGGTGTGGAAAAACTACCTTCCCATGAGCTAGGTGGGATGGGGTAATTTTTATTTGTATATCAGAGAGAGACATTCCCACACATATGCATGCCCACACACACCCTGGAAACCTAGACAACCCTTGGAAATCTTTTATGGCTGTTCATTCATGCCTTCAATGTCTGCATCTTTTTCTTTTTTTTAATTAGAGATATTCTTGGATGGGATCTATTGGTATTCCCAATGACATCTTTCTATAATATTTTTATAATTTCTATAATGTTATAATAATATTTTTATAATATTGTGGGCAAAGTTTGAAAAAGCCAAAGATTTAGTGTTTTCCAGAATCACTACCAGAACCTTTTTAAGAATCTAGACAACAAAGAAAAAAGTCAATACTATTCTTAGTTAACATTCTGTGCTTGTGCACATTATTTATTTCATAGTTGCTGAAGGATGGCAGTGATACAGAAACAACCATAGTGATACAGAAATAACTAACCTTGTTAGTAAGGCAACTTAACCAACCCCCACCCCAGGCTCTGCCAAATGTGGGGGTGAGGCCCAGTGATTTGCATTGTAACAAGCCCTCCAGTTGATTCTGTTGCACCCTCAAGTTTGAGAACCACTGATCTAATACAACCCACCCATTTTACAGATAAGAATCTGAGACTCATGAAAATTGAAGGACTTATCCATGACCTCACTCCTAGTTGGTGTTGAGGTCAAGGCTGGAACCCACATCTGATGTCCAGGCTAGGGCTTTCTATGTTCCAGAATAACATTATTAGTCATCATGCCATAGTTTGCTGACCTTGTCCTCAACTAATAAATCCAAGTTAGTAAATATAAAACTTTTGAAAGAGGCTGGAAGTAGTGAGAACTGAAGGCTCTAACGGCATGTGTCATTGCATCATCACACTATTTTCACTCCCCTGCAGACAGCTAAATCTTCTAGGAAACACTAAATATATCCAGTAGGAGAACCAGATCAAAGCACCTAACTACGTCTGACTAACAATGTTCAATAAGACAAGTAATGAATTTGTCCTAATTCAAGTTCTGAATGAGGGAAAAGCATACAATGTAACTATGGAAGTTCAATCATTAGAATAAAGGAACATAAGTCTCTCCTGTCCACACTTCTTATCTGCAAATTTAAAAATCACACAGAATTTTAACAATAACGAGGGCTTTTAAGCCTTGCTTTATGTGTGTATCCTAGAGCTTTTGATGTACACTCCCAGGCTAGGAAGAAAGTAAGCCAGCTGTGATGATCACTCTGCTAAGGCACAAATACTGACATTAAAAATGTGGATCATCTGAAGTTGAGGTCAAATATTCCCCTTGATTGTCCTTGGGCTTGTTCAGATAGCTGATAATTCACTTGCCAAAATAAGCTCTCAAATAAACAAATGGTCTGCTGAAAGAACAAAGTAGGAGACATTCAAGTGCTTAGTGAATTCATCAGTCACAACCACTAGAGGCGAAAAAAAGAAAGACCGTGGCCTAGAGAGTGCATGTCTAACAATGTCCAACCTAAGCCGACTCCCTAGACTCTACCAGCTATGCAAGCAGAACTCAGTCCTCTGAGTCTGGCTGCTGCTGAACAGCCAAGTACTACTTGAATTGCAGTGACAGAAATGTTCGAAGTCTTATCACAACAGAAACAACTCTGCCCTAAAGTCAACATTTTGCTGAAGAAAAAGATTGATTAAACCAAAGACAATTCCCTAGACACATCACTGAAACAAGAATGAATGATGGTAGTGAAAGAAAAGTCATCCCTGGAGTCGTTTACAGTTCCCTAAAAACTTTCTAGAAGGGTCATTTGTAGTTGATGAATTTAAGACATAACTGTAAAAGAAAGATTGGGGGACTAAGGTTGGGGGTGAATTTATATGAGTCTCCATAAATATATGTACATTTAGTAAAATGGAGCAATAAAAGTACAGTAAACAATGCACTGTGTGTTTTGTTACATAATAAGTTAGCAGTCCTAACACAAGCCTGTTGACTTCCATTTATCTTTCCTCGATGACACATATTCCTTAAGATCTCCCCTTGCAGATTCAATGAAATGTTTGCAAATTGTTTTGTTGCCTATTAAGATGTGTATTTTTCCAGCCCCCGCCACTTTCTCTAATCCAAACTCCTAATGCTTTTGAAATTCTAAACTCTTATCTCCCATTACTTGGCTGGGTTGGAGAAATCCAATGGGTTGGGATTGAAACAAAATAAAATACAACAAAATGCTTTGGGAAACTCAGCTCTGTTGACTATTTCTCAAACCACATTTCTTTCACCTGACATTTTTTGCCTGCAAAAACTGCATGGCAAAGCACAAGCCAATAACCCTCCCTCATCTGTCTTGCCTTCTTTTGTTGTAACACATGTCGCCAGAGAACACAACTGAGGAACAAGTCTCTTTCATTTTTCCCCCCAAGATTTTATTTTAAAAACCTCCAGCCCTTTCCCTGTGATTTGTTTTTTTATACTCATTTTCTATTCTTAACCCTGAGGTGCATTCCCCACGTGGAGTGATGTGAGTATTGTGTGAACGAAAAATACAATTCTGAAGATGGATTAGGAATCAACACAAGGTATTAAAATTTTTCCAAGAGGAACTTACTCTTTGACCACAAACCTTATAATTACTTAATGAGCTAAAATGATTTATCTATTTTTCCATTCTGTGAATATTCCCAGAATGACATTGGGGATTTGCAGTTGTGCCTGATTTTTTTACTCACTTTGTGGATTATTCCATTTTAATCCAGGACCACTTTCCCAACTGCTAAGAAGCATATTGGATTGCCCTCCTGCTGCTGAGTAATCATTATGGGTCCAGGAAACATATTCTTAATTAAATATTAATCTGACCAAAAAAGCAGGACTTCACATATAAACCCCCTTTAAAAACAATGAGAACAGGGCACCTGGGTGCCTCAGTTGGTTGAGTGACTGCCTTCAGCTCAGGTCATGATCCTGGAGTACTAGGATCAAGTCCCACCATCGGGCTTCCAGCTCCATGGGGAGTCTGCTTCTTCCTCTGATCTTCTCCTCTCTCATGCTCTCTCTCACTGTCTCTCTCTCAAATAAATAAATAAAATATTTAAAGAAAATAATGAGAACAAAAAAGTAAAATAAAAATAAGGAGAGCAAATATTCCAAACGCCAAACACAAATATATTTTTAAGATAAGCCATTGTTGCAGACCAGGCCCACTGCATTCTACTCTTTAATGCATATTATTAAAAACTGACAGCAGAGGTCTGGGTCTCTCCTCCTTCTACTTATTGTAATACTCACTCTTAAACACGGTAGGAAAAGAATGTGGTTCTATTCCATTTATGTATGAATCCTATGGTCTCTAATACCTTCAAGCCTTATAAATGAGTCAAACTCACCTACAGGATATAAAAAAGACCTAAGTAGATTCCAAAACAAACAGAGTCATAGATTTTCTGAACTAGACATACCTAGAGATGACTCCTTTGCACGACACGAAGTCTAGCCTGGACTTCAGTCAACTGAGTTTTAACAGGAACCTCAGAGTTCATGTGGGAACACTTCCCTCAAACTCTATCACATTATGTACATTTTTGATTTCTTAATGGGCTCCCTTTCAGAACCCAAATTCTAGTTGCCACCTGATAACTGATGAAGACAAGGTGAGAAAAAAGTTTTACTATTGGGTCAGAGACTTATGGGAAAAAAGGCCAGTTTTCACTAACAATTATGATGGCACTTGTTGTATATAGAAGTCTACTTTGGCTGACCATCATATTTTCTTGAAACATACAACCCTCAGAAATTATAGTAACCCCAAATCAAAACACACAAAGAGAAATATGTTTGAAGATGGTGTAGGAGTTATGTCTTACTGAAAAAAATTAGTTCATCTTTCTCTTTCAGTGTAATAGGTATAAATTGAGACAATGTAATAGGTATAAGTTGACACATTTTGGAGCAGGAATGATTGGGCCCAATAATCTGTATCTTGTAGACTTGGGCATTGTTTCCTTCCAGATGTGAAACACACACTGAGGGTAAATGTTTTTTAGTGCCACATTCCACACACAAGAGCTGCTCACTGTTGCCTGCTTTATCAACTTTACCTTTGGTTTTATGTGCTCTTACATGCTTCGTTCCAGGACTGAGGTTAAAACGTGGCGATGGTTGTATATAGACATTGGAGTAAGGCAACTGCTCATGACATTAGGCCAATAGCAATCTCCAAACCCCAAAACAGAATCCTTTTGACTGATATGGCCCAAGACACAGGTTTGGGGTACCTGAGAGCAAAAAAGCAAAACTAAACAAAAAAAGCAAAAAATGTCTCAAATTCAGAATGGAATTTGTAAGTCAAATGTTCAAACAGAGACTTGCCAGGAACTGCAGGGGAGGCTGCTGGAAATATTCAGAGTCATTCAGCAGTGACCAAGCAACCCGGCCACACCTCTCTTACCCCGCTAGGGCCAGGAGCGCTCTGCCCTGGGCCTTGCCTAAGTCTGCACATGGCACAACCTACACAGGGCATGTCCTTTGAACAAAAGACTCTGGTGCCCAGGAAAGACTGTTTCTCGGTCCCCCAGGCCTGAAACCATTGGAGACAGTTTTTGGCAGGCTACCAACCTGCAGGCACTGCACAGGCAAGAAACACAAACTGCCAGCCTTCCTGTGAGAAAGGTCTGTTTACTTCCCATGGAGTTTCAGTCCGAGGGGCATAGGAGGCTTCAGAAGTTTGTAAGGGAATGTAGGTAGGGGGTGCCATCTTTGTGTTCTTCCTTGGCCTCCTTACAGCTTTCTGATACTTCCCCCCGCCAAAAAAAAAGTTCATATATATATCTGGAACCTGAATGCTTGTAACTGTTGTGAAAGAGGTACCTCCCGATCACCTGATCTGGAGGCCAGAAGGGTTTACAATCGCAGTCCCAGAGAACCGTATCTATTTGCATACCTTCAACACTGCTGCTGAGGGTCTAGCTCTCAATCAACCCAAAACTAGGTGCTGACAGAGACCCCTCCCTCTGGAACACTAAGAGAGCTTGGCAGTCCCTCAGCAATGGATACAATTTCCTATCAAAAATGTATCAGGCTATTTAGGCAATCACAAAGATTCAAGAGACAACCAAGAGATAAAACAAAGTTGAACAGTTAGGTTCATCTCCTACACAAGGCTGCTCCCTCAAGACTGGGAAAAGCAGATTTTTCACCTAGTACATAGAGATAAACACAGAGACAAGCCAGAAAAAAAAAAAAAGAAAAGAAAAGAAAAGAAAGAAGACACAGAGGAATATGTTTCAGATGAAAAAAAAAAGATAAAACCTCATAAAAAAAAAGCCTTCATGAAACAGAGGTAAATAATTTAGCCGAGACAGTGTTCAAAATAATAGTCATAAAGATACTCACTGATCTTGGGAGAAGAATGTATGAACATAGACAGAACTTTGAAGAGACTGAAAATATAAGAAGTACCAAACAGAAATCACAGAGCTGAAGAGTACAATAAGTGAACTGAAAAATATATATAAGAAGGGTTCAACAGCAGACTAGATGAAGTGGAAGAAAAAGTGGAACTTATCCAAGTACAGCAGAAAAAAATAACTTTAAAAAGCAAAATAGCTTAGGAGACTTATGGGACAGTAAGGAGAATAACATTCACGTTAGAGGGGTCCCAGATGGAGAAGCAAGAGAGAAAGGGGTAGAACACTTATTGGAAAAATAATGGCTGAAAACTTTAGGGGAAAGAAACAGACATCAGATCCAGGAAGCTAAGAGATTCCAAAGAAGATGAATGCAAAGAGACCTACACCAAGTCACATTATAACTAAAATGTCAGGACTTAAAGAGAGAATCTTAATAGCAGCAAGAGAAAACAACTTGTTATGTACAAAGGAACCCCCATAGGGCCATCAGCAGATTTCTCAGCAGAAACTTAGCAGGCTGGAAGAGAAGGGCATGATAGATTCAAAGTGCTAAAAACAAAACAAAACAATAACAACAAAAAAAATGAAAAACTTCCAACCAAGAACATTCTACCCAACAAGGTCATTGCTCAAAATTGAAAGAAAGATATATTGCTTTCCAGACAAAGGAGTTCATGACCACTAAACCCACCCTACAAGAAATGTTAAAGGGACTTCTGTAAGCTGAAAAGAATAGGCATTAATTGGTAAGAAGAAAACACATGCAAGCAAAAACTCATTGGAAAAGGTAAATATATAGTAAAGGGAGTGAATCGACCGCTTTTATAAAGCTATTGTGAGTCAAAAGTAGTAAAAATAAGTATATAATAACCAAGGGATACATACAGTAAAAAGATATAAAATATGACCTCAAAAACATAAAACATGGGGGGGGACAAATAAAAACGTTTTTGAATTTTAGAATGTATTCAAAATTTACTCATATGTATGTATGTATAAATAAATAAACAAACAAATAAGATATTTCCCAAAAAGTCATGAAGAGGGTAAAATGCTTCCTTCTTCGTTAAAACAACCCACTAGGAAAGATCAGAGAATAGTGTAAGATCAGAGAACAATGTTACAGCAAGTGACAAAGAAAACTGCCCCAGACTTAGGATGAGGTCAGCTGGAACATTCTGCAACAAAAGGAACATCTATCCCAAGGAACTCAAAAGATTTAAAATAGTTTATTGCTATGCCTAATGATAAAAATCCTCTGCAACTTATTATTTTTCACCCCACTGAAACCTGGCCCTGGCCTACTAGTGCAAAGTGTAGAGAGAGCGCTGTTTTGTATTCCATCTGCCCAGCGAGGAAGTTTTCTTGTGCACCAAGCCCCCTGGGCTCCCACACAAGGCATGCTTCCTCCAGGTGAGACTGTGGTGAGCTGTACAGGTCAAGGTACTCAGAAGCAATGTGATGCATTTCTTCAAAACCATTCTACAATTCAGACACCCTGTTGGTTCGTTTCATTACTGAGGTCTTCCTGCATCAGTGATCCTGTTCAATGGCTGAGGATGCATCTTTACAAGATTTGTCAACAAGTCCTTTCAAACTTAACTCACAAGTTGAATCTCAACTCTTGAAACTGCAAAGCCATGTTTGCCCTACCCCTCATATAGCTATTAACTCTAGAAAACAGGCTGCTCTGGGCATTTGGATCATCTTTTTTTTTTTTTTTTCCTTTTATTTGGTTATGACGTAATAAAATATAATTAGTAAATGAAACCATATAATATATTGAAGAGAAGAGAAACATTAGCATGGAAGATAAATTAATGAATGACTCAATAGTGAGGTATATAGGTCAAGTTTCCTTAGTTTGGCACTACTGGCATTTGGGGACAGATAATTCTTTGTCATCAGAGGCTTCCCTGTGCATCATGAGATGGTTATCAGCAGCCCTGGTTTCCACCCACTAGATACCAGCAGCATTCCACCCCCCAAGTCGAGTCAAGCACAATGTCTCCAGATGTTTCCAAATGTTTGCTGGAAAGCAAAATCACACCCAGTTGAGGATGACTGATACAGGTAAAGCTGCCATATTGGAATGGGGGTAGAGCCAGAAGATGTTTAGATAATCATGCATAAATAAAAAGAATTACCAGCAAAATACTAGAGTAAGCCTTAGCCCTAACATCTGGCTGAGGAGTGGTCTAAGCACAGCTACCCTCCTTGGGGAACAAAGGATGGTCAAAGGGGAGAGGGATGAGGAGAAACAAGCACCAGCTAAGCAAAAAAATATGGGGTAATATTTATGAATGAGTGAAAACAGAAAACCTGAATTGTGCAATTCCCTTTGGCACCACTTCGGGTAATGTTCTCATGTGAGATCCACATGTGTCCCTTTGAAATTACTAATCCCCTTTGCCGGCAAAAACAATCTTGGCTGAGAAATCAAGAGTACCACTACTCTGCTGGCCTGATGCGGAGAATGTGTTGGCTGAAGTAATACCCACTGCTAATGGTAAAGAAGGAAAACCCCAATAAATATTAATGGTTGGTTTCATAAAAACTTCAATGGCCAGGCTGACCCCCTTCAACCTCCAATATAAGAGTGAGGCCACTTGGCTTATGTCTTTACAGAAGAAGATGTTTAAAACTGATTTCACTCTTGGTGATCCTGTTGCTGTTTTTTGGAAATTCTTCATTCAGACTTGTCCCCAAACCATCTTAGATCAGACCACGCATCAACAAAGCTTCAGACTGGAAGAACTGTACCCTTATGAAAGCTGGTAAGGGAAGGGAAGAGTAAAAGCAAAGTAACATCTTTGCCTTCATTCTGGCCTACTTGATCATTGCAGTTGAGGCCTGGGAACATCAATTTTGCTTATCTTATCCATTTGCCTCTTTTTTTCTTGAAACATCTTCATCTGAATTCTAAGACCCACACTCTGATGACTCCCTCCTTCTCCTCTTGCTCAGGGCTAAAGGTGGAGGCCCAGGGCTCCTTGTCTGGCTACACACAAGCCCAGCATGTTGTCACCACCACCACAGATGAGTGACAACGTGCTGCCTGCAAACTGTTTCTTATCAGTCCACAGCAATATAAGTACAGAAAGCCATAATAAGCATTTAGAAACTTTTTTTTTTTAGCAGTTTGACAGAACAAGGTCATGTCTGTGGATGCAGCAGCAAGACAATAAAACAGAAATGTAGCACTTATGTTTTACCTGTCTTTATTTTACTTCTTTAATTTCATTTTCCCTTATATTTACTGTATTCAACAAAGGATTTGTCCATAGCAAATGAGAAAAAAACAAAGGTTCTTTGGCAGAGATCAGAGATATTTTGAAAAGAACCATCTTCAGATAATCTCATCTAAGTCCATGGCTTTAAATACGGTCTCTATGCTGCGAGGATTCAATTTTATATCTCCAGCCTCAACATCCCCTGAGTTCTAGATTCAGATGTCCAATTGCCTACTGGCATCTCCACTTGGATGCCTAAAAAGCATCTCAAAGTTGACCTGTCCTGAATCAAAGTCACTTGTTTTATGCCCCTTAGTCTGGCTCTGCTCTGCTATTCCTCAGCTCATTAAATGACCCTATCACCCACCCAATTTTTAAGGGCAAATATGTAGGGGTCACCCTTGACTAGTATCCTTCTGCCACCCTCTACACCTCATGCAGCAAGCATGGCTGGAAGCTCTGACTCTAACAGATATCTCAAAGTGGACCACTTCTCACCATCTCACCAGCGAGACCCCAGCTCAAATCACCATGCTCTCAAACCTAGGAAAATAAAATTTCATCTATTCTTTTCCTGGCTTGTACTCTTTTCTATTTTCCCCAGTAGCCACATTGCTTCTTTAATAGTATAGACCTGATCAAGTTCCCTGGGCTCTGAGCTCTCCAGTGAATTCCCATCACACTTACTGTAATACCTATAGAATCGGCCCAATTATTCTGCCCTCCCCTGTGACTGCCCTTCTGCTGCCTCACTCTGCTTCAAACACAGGCCCTCCTCCTGTCTCATAAACACCTTAAGGATGTTCCTATCTTAGGAGCTTTTGCATTTGGTTTCCCTTTGTCTGAGACACTTTCTTTCTAGACATCTGCAAGGCTCACTCCCTTGCTTCCCTGAAATCCTTTTCCAAGTAACATCACCATGCTTTGTCTTAATCACTCTCACTTCAATGCATCATTATTAATTAATATTGTAAGATTTCATTATTTTAAAATTTGTTAATTTCCTCTCTCTTCTCCCTAGAACTTAACGTCCAGAAGGGCAAGGATTTAGATTTGTTCACTGTCCTGTGTCTAGAGAATGCCCCAAAATATGTTTGAAGGCGCTAGTTTATCTCCAACATGTTCATGAATACACAAAGCATTAACAGTCTATTAGCTAACAACAAGGGTTGCGCTACTTAGGTTTGTCTCTCACCCATTCATTATATTCCTTTAACATGTTTACTGAGAAACTAGGCACCCTCTGAACCACAGTTTCCAAATAATTAAATACTTATAACTATTTAGACCTTTCAACAATGAGCCACAGAAATGGGAACTGTGGAGAAATGCATGAATTCAGACTCACCTGATTCTTATTTTGTGATAAAAGCATGAGTTTTGTTCAACGAACCATGGAAAATCCAATGTAATAGTGTATATAAGATTAAGAAAAAATGCTTTAAAATTTTTAAGGATACCAGCTTTCAAATACCAGGAAAGAAGCCATAAAAGCACAAAGACTTCTTTGTGCTTTCACAATGACAATTATAATTTTCAAATGATAACTAAATTATAATGTAGTCTCATCAATCCACAGTGCAGGTCCCAAGACTCTACTAGACCAAGCTCCTTCATGGATTCATTTTGTTACTTAGGCTTATCACTCATTCCTGTTGCAGGTATATAGTGAATACGTACTTTGTGTTGGACACTGTTCAGGGGTGCGGAGAGAACAGTACAGCCATCAGCAATGCACACAAAAGTCTTTTCCTCACCCAGATGCCTTTCAGGGGTGGGGAAGCTTGGCTGCTTCTGATACCTGTTTTTAAAAACGGTGGAACTACTTTCATTCTGTAATTCACTGGCTTCAAGGAATTTTAGTGTCTACTTTGTAGAGATGGGTTTACTTTATTCTCCATACTCCATATTTTAAAATGTCCAAATGACTTCAAAATTAAGATGTATATTCCCCTCCACTGCCACAGGGAAAACACTTAGGAAATGCTTCTCAGATTTTGATTTATTAAAGACGAAACCATTTGTATTTCTCATGAGGGAGTATACACACACACACACACACACATCATGTAAGTATATATATATATCTCATATAAGTAATCTTATCAATTAATTTTGGATGGAAACATTTCTTAAAACAGCAGAAAGTGGCTATGAGGCAGAAACCGATTTAAACAATCTATATGCACAATTACTAACTCACTAGTCATTGCCAGACCTCTGGGTTTATGCCAACATGCTGCTCATTCTGGCATCAGTAAAACAATTACATCTGATTTTCATTCAGACCTACCTGTAACCACCATGAGGCTAGGGGCTTGCTCTATCTTTCCTCTGATCATGATGCTTCCATGCATTCAATGGATTTACTTTATATTTGTGAGGTAATCTTATTCTAGCTGAGCTATTGGGTGTTTTCTGGGAAAAAAATTTTTTTTTCCTGTTTAACTTGTATAAATGTGTTATAACTCTTAAAAATGGTACCATTTTTCTTATGAAACTTAACCAGACTATACATATCTTTTTCCCTTTTTTGCCTCATGCCTTCCCTTTTTCAGTAAGGCAGCCCCTGAGAATACACAAATTAATATTCACTGCACAGAACCAGGAGTATTTTTAAAAATTGAAGACTTTTATTCTTTGTACATCCAACAACAACATTTTCTGGGAAAAGGAAAAAAAAAAAAAAAAACACCAAAGGAAGGAGCTTTAAATCTCCCACAAAACGTAGTAAATGCCATAGAATGACTTCCTTCATTTATGTAATTTTACCATGACTGTCGACCCACAACTTCTGGAAAGAAAAATTCCTTTTTTTTTTTTTTTAAGAGTTGAAAATTCATGAGACCTATATGCAAAAGAAGTTGTAATTACATGTACAAAACACTCATATCTATCCAATGGGTAAATCACCCACAAAAGTGGGTTTGATGTTTAATATCAGGCAGAACTGCTATCAACATTAAAAATATGTATCTGAAAATTTAAAGTGTGTCTGTGTAAGTGTGAAAGCCCAACACTAGGTAATGTCTAAAACAAGACCATTGATTAACATCATATTTCTATCTAGAAGAATATTTTCTAGAGGTACCTGGGTGGCTCAGTGAGGTGTCTGCCTTCAGCTCAGTTCATGATCCTGTGGTCCTGGGATCGAGACACACACTGGGCTCCCTGCTCAGTGGGGAGTCTGCTTCTTCCCCCACTGCCTAGCTTGTGCTCTCTCTCAAATAAATAAATAAAATTTAAAAAAAGAATATTTTCTAAGTAACAATTTTTGGCAATGTGCCATCCATTTGTGTTGAGAACATTACAAGAAAGAGCATGAAGGTATGTGTGATTTATGTGCTTAAATTGTCTTTTAGACCACCTCCTTGAATGCTATCCCCATTACGAGAACACACAGGAGACACTTCTCTCTTAGGAAAGTGTATGATTCACCAGGGCAACTGCATTTTTTTCATGGCTTACAAATATATTGAATTCTGAAACTGACTGTGTTTCTCTCTTTGGCCAGTCACGGAATTCAGCCAAATTTGTGACCACTGCTGACCAACACAGCAATGCCCAGCCTTTGTGAATGTTGTGTTTCTTGGTTGTGTTTCATTTTTCTAACCTTTCTATCTCTAGCTGTGCCAAATTGATTGTACCTCTCTATTGATTTTATTTTATGCTCTTGGTTAGCAACCTCAAACTCATTTTATCTAAAAGGTAAGGGTTTATTAGGAACACAGGGAAGCACACATATTTGTCAACAAAAATAACTTCTCGTTAGATATATAAATGCTCTCACTTGTGATTCATGACTATTTGCAACTCTGTATGTGTGTGTGTGTGTGTGTTTTCCTTTAGGAAAGTCAGTTGCATGAAATGCAGCTCATCTTAAGGATCAAATGAAGAGAACACCACGTTCAAGTGAAGTCTGAGGAGGGCTGTGCCCAAAATAGGGGGCTGTGGGTTGATAGTAAATAGACGACCCATGGTTTTAGCAGCAGGTCATTTGTCAGATGGACATTCCAGCTGAGGTCTAAAGACTCTCGATCCAACATTTCCCATGTGATCGAGCACAGAGAGTGAAGGGGAAACGCTACTGTGCAGAACGTGTGGGAAAGGAGGTGGGGGAAAACCAGGATGATGAGCCTAGAACCCCTCACCCTCCTTGAGACAGAAGGTCTGAGAGACTGGACCTTAGAGAATGATCTTTGAAGACAATTTCTTTGGACAGAACTTGGCCGTGAGTGCCCCATCACCATCGCCAAATGAAGCAGGTATGGGGTGCCCCCTCCAACTTCAGTCTTGGGAAGCAGGAAGCTTTAAAAAAACTACTTGAGGGACGCCTGGGTGGCTCAGTTGGTTAAGAAACTGCCTTCAGCTCAGGTCATGATCCTGGAGTCTCGGGATCGAGTCCTACATCGGGCTCCCAGCTCCATGGGGAGTCTGCTTCTCGCCTCTCATGCTCTCTCTCACTGTTTCTCTCTCAAATAAAAAAAAAAAAAAAAAAAAAAAAAACAAAAACAAAAAAAACTACTTGAAACCAATAAGGTAGAAGGATGGCTCTCTTGGAAAGGACAGTACAGTGTTGGTGAGGATGTGGAGAAATCGGAACCTCCTACAATGCGGGTGGGAATATGAAATGGAGCAGTCACTGTGGAAAACAGTCTGCAGGGTCCTCAAATGACAGAGTTTCCACATAACCAGTCATTCTCCTCCTGGGTGGATACCAACGAGAAATGAAAATGCATGTCCGCACAAAAGCTTGCACACAAATGTTCATAGCAGTGTTCTTTGGAATAGGCAAAAAATGAGAAGCAATCCGAAGGTCCATGGGCTGATGAATGGATAAGTAAAATGAGAGTAAATCTATACATGGAGTCATATTTGACAATAAGAACAGGAAGTACTGATGCACACTACACCACAGATAAACCTTGTAAACGCTCTGCTGAGTGAAAGAAGCTCATCACAAAAGACGACATACTGTGCAATTCCCCTTATAGGAAATACCCAGCATGGGTGAACCTACAGAGACAAAAGGGAGATGAGAGGTTGTCTAGGGCTGAGGGGTAGGGAGAAATGAGGAGGGAATGCTAATCGGTGTGGGGTTTCTTGTCGGAGTGATGAAAATGGTCTAAAATGAGATTGTGGTGATGGTTGTACAAGTCGGCAAATATACTAACAACTGTTGAACTACACATACAAACCAGGAAATCACATGGCATATGATTATATCTCAGTGAAGCTGATAGGAAAAGAGGACTTTTGGGTCACCTTCAGCTCAGGTCATGATGTCAGGGTCCTGGGATTGAGCCCTGTGTCTGGGCTCCCTGCTTAGCAGGGAGTCTGCTTCTCCCTGTCCTTCTGCCATTCCCCCTGCTTGTGCACATGTTCTCCCTTTCTCTAATAAATAAACAAAATCTTAAAAAAAAAACACAGAAAAATACAGAAACACAGAAAAAAGGCTTTTTTAAAAAATAGCATAAAAATAGCACAATAACCTAATTGAGGCAGTAACTGCTGAGTTCCAGCCAGAAACATCTGAAAGACAAGAGGCTCCCTGATGCAGATGAGCTGTACTTTGGGAAGTAAAGGTGCTTCGTGTGTGTTCCTGCGGCCCAGCGACAGTTGGTGGGCAAGCGTGAATCAGCAAGTGGCAGCGCCTCCAATCCTGTCCCTGCGGCCCAGCTGGAGATGTGACGGGGAGCCCAGGGAGGAAGCCAAAGGCAGCCCCCAGTTGGGAGGGGGCTGCGGGAGCTACAGACAAAAAAGTATCATAGGGGTGCATCCATCCACATGACAGAAGCCACAGGTGAGAAGGCCCCAGGGGTGGAGGGAGTCCCTGAACCAACCAATGATAGTCATGGGAGAGAAAGAGTCAGCTCTGAGACTCTGCTAAGTCCAAAAAATGGGGACAGCAATGCTACGACAGCCACCATGAGCAAGAACCCCCTTCCCCTCTCGCTTCTGCCCCCTGTCCCCTAGAGGTCTCAGAATCTCAGTTTACAAGGGGGAGCGTGGGAGCAGGAGAAACTGTCAAACTCTGCTTCCTCCTGCTGCGGGCTGTGGGCTTTCCACCCGCATCACTGCCATGGAGGGAAGCAGGAAGCCAGCTTCCACTGAGTTGGAGGCTTCAAGACTCTAAGGGTCTGGACAATCGAATGACGGAAATAAGGGAGTCTCTGCGTCTCTTTCACAACCACCGGAGAGTCTGGGTTCACGTGAGTGTTTGCCCCGGGAGGCAGGGCGGGTCCCTGCTACGTAATGAGGAGACCATGGGAGACAAAATGGCTTTGCTTAATGAACATGTGCCACGAGCTATACTTGTCCGACATAACATTCACACATTTCTTCCCAAGTGTTACATATTTATTTGTCATGGTTAATTTTATGTGTCAACTTGCTGGGATCGTGGGGGCCCTAGATATTTGACTGAACATTATTTCTGGGTAAGTCTTTGAGTATGTTTCTGGATGAAATTAGTATTTGCCTTGGTAGGCTCAGTGAAGCAGTTGGCCCTCCTCATTGTGGGTGGGTATCATCCAATCTGCTGAGGACTTGAACAGAACCAAAAGGCACAAGAAGGCAGAATTTAGCCCTCCCAGACTGATTTTTTTGAGCAGAGACATGGATCATCTCCTGTTCCTGGTGTTCCTGGCTCTCAGATCTCTGCATTTGGACTGAACGACACCACCAGCTTTCCTGGTCTCCAGCTAATGGACAGCAGATCAGACAACTTCTCAGTGTCCATAATTGTGCGAACCAATACCTCATAGTATATCAGATGTACATATACATGTATGTATATTATGTATATATGTGTATATATAGATGTGTATATTTGTGTATATACATATATGTGTGTAAATACACATACACACACACATATATCTCCCATTGGTTCTATTTCTTTGGAAAACTCTAATACATTACTTCATCCAAACCAAATAAATATCCTGCATCATGAAACTTGATATGATCTCTTAATCTGTCAGTGACACCCCTTTTCTATGGAAAACCACATCCCGGGTTCTGGTGACTCTGGCATTGAGAAGACTCTGACTCTTCCCATACATGGGAAGGCAGGCATCAGCTCTACATAGGGGCCCAGGCACCCAATCACACTTCAGATTTTCTCAAGGGAAATCACAGATCTGAAAAGGGCATTGTTATTTACTTTCTTGCTCTAGAGCCAGACAGCTATCAAAGTGTAAGATAATGACACAGTCATTCATGGAAAAATACACAGCGGCACAATATTGACTCTCCTTCCTTACCAGATCTGGTGAGGGGCTTCTCAGCTCCCTCTCCATGATGGAACTCGGCAAAGTGGTCATTAGACAAAGTGACACCCTCTCTACAGTCACTTTTCTGCCTCTCTACTTCTTTTTTTTAAATTTCAAGGGTTTGACATACTGAGGCTTTGAAAATAAGTCTATTTCTGTGACATTTCTAATTTTACAGATCTTAAGTCATGTGTTCATTGAAGTAATTGTTGAACATCCATGGGAGACAAGTTCTGGGGCTGTGATGTGGGTGTAAAAGAGGCACATGGCTAAGGACCCCTTAGTCTAATGGGGAAGACACGGAAACTGCCAGCTCTCAGAGCATGCCCTCAGTGTTGCAGAATAGGTACAACAATGAGCTCCAGGCACCTGCTGGAAGAAGGACTGGGGAGTGGTGACAACAGTGGAGAGGTGAATGTGACTCTGGAAGTAGGGTGCTGGGTCTCACATCTTAGCTTTGCCCACTTACTGGCTGTGGGACTCTGGGCAACTTAGTAACCTCTCTGTGTTACTGTCTCCTCATCTATGAAATGGCATGATAATTGTATCTCCCTCATAGAGTTGTTTGAGATATTACAGTTAGCTCATAGAAAGCACACGAAATGGTTTTTGAAACATGGTAAGGCTCACATACATTTCAGATATGATAATTAGCAGGTCTCATTTACTGTGGCAATGAGCAAGTATCTACTGTTTTTGTATCCAGAAAATAAAACAGACATAACTCCTATCTATATATGTCATTGGATACAAGTATGTCGAGTGCCCCTCTGGCTGCGAGAGAGGCTGAGAATTTGAATACTTCACTTTCCAGTTTTTAAGTTGGAGGAAGACAAAGGGAATGGTTGCTAAGGAGACCAGACCTTGGGCAGTAAAATCACCTCCTTGGTATATAATTTTTTTAAAAACCAGCCATGTTTACAGTGAGGGACAAAGATGATCAATCAAAAACAAGCCCAGTGCACTAACATATTTCTGTTTAGAAATCATTTGTGGTTTTTTCCATTTTATGTATTTGCCAAATTTAAGAATTGGGTAATTTATTCAGATGTAAGCAAGAAAAATTTATGAGTTTATAAAACAATATTGTAACGTTCATGCCAAGTGAAGAGTCACATCCTTTTAAATTCAGATTCTTAAACTTAAGTAGATTTCCCCAGAATTTGGGACCATTTAGTTTGTCAGACCATTGAAAAGCTTAAAAACAAGAAATGAATACATTAAATTTATGAATTTTATTTAAATATTTAATGAAATTTAATTAACTTAGTTGTGAAGGTCCCCTTGAAAGTGATTGCTAAACTGAACCAGATTTACAAATAGAATGAAGAGAGTCTGAATGTAAGAGCTTATGAAAAATTAGGTTTAGAATTTGCAACTTTAGTAAACTGAATATTCATTAAAAGAAGCAGAAGTTAGTACAAGTGATTTTTTTCTTTGGATAAAACCCCCAGAAAAACACCAAATCCTACACTGAAAACAACTAATAGGAAACAAACCTTAATTGAAAACCATGAAACCAAATCCTATCCCATCCTTTTGAGGAGTTCAGGTTCCTATGCTGATTTCTCCGATGATCATTGTTCATCATTCATCACTGCATCTCAAGCCCTGCTCCCCTCTGACATTTATTACACTATGATATTTCCTGGTCATTTAATCTCCATTCCAAACTCCATGTAAATGGTGCTTAAGTAGCTGAGAACTTCAAGGCTTATATTTGCCATCATTTTAGAAACACGACTTTCCAAATTTCCAGCTGACATGTCAGAGTTTCTTTGCAAAAATCCTTCTTTCCCTACATTTCCCCTCTGCAGTATTGTCACTTCCATCCCTCCTACCACTAAGTTTAAAACTCAAATGCCTTTGTTTCCACCAAATGTTTTTTTTTTAAAGATTTTATTTATTTATTTGACAGAGAGAGATCACAAGCAGGCAGAGAGGCAGGCAGAGAGAGAGAGGAAGGGAAGCAGTCTCCCCGCTGAGCAGAGAACCCGATGTGGAGCTCGATCCCAGGACCCTGAGATCATGACCTGAGCCGAAGGCAGAGGCTTAACCGACTGAGCCACTCAGGCGCCCCCCACCACCAAATGTTTTGTGCCCTACATGCCATTAGCTGTGAGTTCTCCTGAGTTTGCAACTTATTTCTCAACAACCTTCCCTATTTTGTTTGTCACCACCTGATTCAAATCCCCTGAATGGTTTCTCTGTTCTATTCTCTACCTGTTCAACTAATCACAAAAGCCATTTTCAGTATCAACCTCCTACAGTATACCTAGGACACGATTAAAACACTCATGCGCACACGTGCACATGCGAGCACACAAACACACACGCACACAACCCTCAAGGCTCTGTCTTGCCTGATAGATTTTAAGCACTTCCACATAGAAGGCAAGGCCTCTGTGATGGTTCTAACCTCCCACCCACCAGTCTCCACCAGTTCCTCCTCTCTTTTCCACATGTATAAGATCTATTCAGACGTCAAGACCTCTATCAAACGCTCTCCCTGACTCTCTCTCTCTTTTGCTTCCATTGTTAGAAATCCCTTTCTTTTCTGAATTCCAAGCATATCACGGATCCTTCTTATGTGGGTTTAAGATCTCCAAAAACCAAACAAAATAAAGAAAAGGAAAGGAAAGAAGAAAAAATGAAAAGAAGTACAGCAGAAGAAGGAAAACAGGCAAGAAATAGTTAAAGAAAAGGAGGAAAGAAGAGAATGAGAGAGGGAGGAAAAGGTTCATGGACATATTTGGGCTCTGTTCTGGGACAAGTCCTCTTTCATAACCTTCTTCATTTGTTACTCATCTGATATTTACAACAACCAGTCCTATGAAATACCTTATAATAATCCATATTTTTCAAAAGAGGACGCAAATCAAGAAATTAAAGAAAAGGAGAAAAGAAGAGAATGAGAGAGGGAGGAAAAGAAGAGAATGAGAGAGGGAGGAAAAGGCCTTGCCCAAAGTCTAAGCAGCCAGCAGCATCTTGAGCAGGGGTTGAGGTCATGGGTGTGATTGGTGGCCCAGAAGACTAGCAGCACATGGGAAGAGGCCACAGAATCAGGAGGGAGTGTGTGTCTCATGGAGGTCAGGGAGAAGAGACATCGTGTAATATCAGAAGCATCTGGGCCATGCTGGCGAGGCAGAGAAAGGGGAACCCTCCTACACTGTTGGTGGGAATGCAAGCTGGTGCAGCCACTCTAGAAAACAGCATGGAGGTTCCTCAAAAAGTTGAAAATAGAACTACCCTATGACCCAGCAATTGCACTACTGGGTATTTACCCTAAAGATACAAACGTGGTGATCTGAAGGGGCACGTGCACCCGATTGTTTATAGCAGCAAAAAAACTATGGAAAAAACCTAGATGTCCATCAACAGATGAATGGATAAAGAAGATGTGGTACATATACACAATGGAATACTATGCAGCCATCAAAAGAAATGAAATCTTGCCATTTGTGAAGACGTGGATGGAACAAGAGGGTATCATGCTTAGTGAAATAAATCAATCGGAGAAAGACAACTATCATATGATCTCCCTGATGTGAAAAAGTGGAGATGCAACATGGGGGGTTAGGGGGGTAGGAGAAGAATAAATGAAACAAGATGGGATCGGGAGGGAGACAAACCATAAGTGACTCTTAATGTCACAAAACAAACTGAGGGTTGCTGGGGGGAGGGAGGTCAGGAGAGGGGGGTGGGGTTATGGACATTGGGGAGGGTATGTGCTATGGTGAGTGCTGTGAAGTGTGTAAACCTGGTGATTCACAGACCTGTACCCCTGGGGTTAAAAATACATTATATGTTTATAAAAAAATAAAAATATAAAAAAAATAAAGATGAAAAATAAATAAATAAATAAAAGCCCCAGACAAGGGACGCCTGGGTGGCTCAGTTGGTTAAGCGGCTGTCTTCGGCTCAGGTCATGATCCCAGCGTCCTGGAATTGAGTCCCATATCGGGCTCCTTGCTCCGCAGGAAACCTGCTTCTCCCTCTGCCTCTGCCTGACTCTCAGCCTACTTGTAATCTCTCTCTCTCTCTCTCTCTCTCTCTGTGTGTGACAAATAAATAAATAAAATCTTTAAAAAAAAAAAAAAAAAAACAAAGCCCCAGACAAGGGCAAAACTAACACACAGTGAAAATAAATCAAAGGTAGACTGGGGCCTGGCACCACTGGATGGCCCCATCCTGGATGGAACACAGAGGAGAGAGCAAACCTCTGGGCTCAGAAAACTCCTATCTGGGTTATGATGATGATGGGAAGGGGACATTGTCAAAACTCGTCGAACTGTGAACTTATGATGGGCAGTTTTATTTAATGTAAATCATACCTCCGTAAAGTTGACTTAAAAATGAATTAGCAGGGAGCACCCGGGTGGCTCAGTCAGTTAAGCAGCTACCTTCAGCTCGGGTCATGATCCCAGGGTCCTGGGATTGAGCCCACGTCAGGCTCCCTGCTCAGCTGAGAGCCTGCTTCCCCCTCTCCCTCTGCTGTTTTCGCTGCCTACTTGTGTTCTCTCTGTCAAATAAATAAAATCTTAAAAAAAAATTTTTTTAAATAAAAAAAATTTTAAAAAGAAGCATCTGGGCCACAAATGTCATGACGTTTGAAATGCCCCAGCCAGATTGGGGAAGCTGACTAGGGCAGGTCCACTCAGCCTGGCCCAGAGGCAGCATCATGTTGGGGGGAACAAGGAAGGGGCTCAAGTATCATGCAGCAGTCTGAAGGGGTGCACTCAGCCACCTGGACAGCAAGACCAGAGAGAGGGCTGTAGCAAGGACATTAACAAGTGATTTTATGAAAAAGAAAATAGTTATTAAAATATATAATATGCCGGAAAAACATTACTCTGTAATTTATCACAAAGCTTTTTTCCTTAATTTGGTCACCGTCAACTTTTGGAGGTCTGTCTCTGCTTCACCCACCATCGTCGACAAACATTTCAGTTACCCTCTGCATGGAAAATATTCATTACATATTGTGTTAAATCCATGAGTTTAGACCCCATCAGTCATTTTAGAAAAAAATGAGAGTACACTAATTTCATTTTCCTGTGATTGTCTTCATGTTAAATTAAGTTCTTATATTGATTGATGTGTGTTCCCAGTCAGTGAGAACCAAAGCAGCACTCACCATAGTGCCTCTCCAAATGTGACTGTTTGTAATTTGGATGGCTTCGCCTCTGAAGTATCATCATTCTGTACTAAACTCTATTATAATGCTAAATAGACAGTCAATAAGACATCGCTTAATCCCCAAAGAGAGGGAAGTCCTAAAGGTGCAAACCTCCTTTGCTCTTTCTGGATTAGAGTCCATGGGGAATGTCATTACTCTGGATGGCATTTCTTTTTCTGTATTTGACTGCAGGCAGTTAAAAGAGGAAACCCCACATGAAAGGGAACCTTTTTTGATACTAAGTTGTGGTTCCAAACATGCAAGTACTGTAGTTTAGACTAAGTAGGGTTTCTATAGATTGTGATCTCAAAATATACAACCATTCACCATAATTTCAACCTTCAGCCATGCCATCTTTAGAAGAGAGTTCCATAACTTGGCTACACATATGCCTCTGCAAATCAATAAATATGGGAACCCTGTCAAAGCTGGGGTTTCTTTTACCTAACAAATAAGACATTGAAGAATAAAAGAAAATATAAATAAAAGAAGTAAGTAAGTTTAAATACTGAAAGCCACATTTTATGAAACAAGATGAAACCAGAGAGGGAGACAAACCATAAGAGACTCTAAATTTCAGAAAACAAACTGAGGGCTGCTGGTGGCGAGAAGGGGTAGGAGGGATGGGATTGCTGGGTGATGGACACTGGGGAGGGTATGTGCTATGGTGAGTGCTGTGAATTGTGTAAGACTGATGATTCACAGACCTGTACCCCTGAAATAAATAATACATTATATGTTAGTAAAAATAAAAACATTTATTACAAAAATAAAAAATAAAAATAAAATATAAAGTCATGTATGCTTCCCAAATGCTATCAATGCTATCAGTCTGGATTTATTTATAGAAGGAAATTCTATAATAAATTGCATTTTTCTATAAAAAAAGAAAGCTTCATTTTAATCATTAAAATAGCTTCACTGGTATTGTGTTATTTAGTATGCATTAATTAATAAAAACTACAAATCACTAACACTATTTAGTGTTAATGAAGCCTCTCTTTCTCCTGTGTATTTTGTTTGTTTGCTCATTTGTGCTAACAAACAGAGTGACCCTTAAATTCTGAAATAAGCTCTAATTACTGACATGCACTGGCTACAAAGAACAGTAATTTGAGGAAAGAAAGAAAGCATTTTAGACATGAATCAATAAACATCTGTGGAATTAACTTAAGAAATATTTGGTTAACTTTGCCAGAACCAACTTTCAAATACCGAATTTTATATCTGGGGAAAAAATGTTCAAAGTATGGAAAACAAACATACCATGAGCAAAAGAGCTCCTAAGATTCACCAGAGGGAAATGGAACAAGTAAATCCGTCCATCTGTTCATACCTCCTTTTCACTGCCTTTGGAAACGTGCTGGACAGAGATAACTTTGTTCAGTCCTGAAGTGCGACTTGACATGACTGTTGTTTCTGGCGCCGAGCACTCTGCACAGGACCTACGAAGCCAAGGAGCCGGCCAGGAAAAGGCAGCTGCCAGTTTCTGAGAGGAGATTAGAGCCCCAGCACAGCCTCCTTTATCTGCCTCTACCCTCCAAGTACACTCAGGAATTCAATCCATCAAGAAAACTCATCTTCTCAATTAGCAGCATGACTCGGAATGAAAGGTCATCGTGGGATCTGCGACTTGCCACACACGACTCACGAGAGGCTGTCAGGAAGCTGATGCTCAGCACGGACTTATCTTATCTTGGTCGTCTGTGTCCTGTGCTCATTAATTTTTTCATCCAGAAGCAATATTTCTTTTTCCTACCCGCCACTCCCACCCCAGGATCATTCCTCTTCTCCCTTCCTTGGGATACAATAGAGTAATTTTTTTTTCCCCTTTTTGGTCACTTTCCATCTTATAAATAAGAATGGACTCATCTTGTATCAGTAGACAGGTTGTGTATCTGGCGCTGGTGCTGCTTAGAAACCTTGTTCTCTCCTGGCCACACTGATAATGAGATGCTCCCAGACGTCACCACCAAGAGAGCTCAACCACCTGATTTCCAGTGCAACCTCTTCACCTCATCTGAGCAATCAGTGTGGAGGTTCCACCTCCTGTTTGTCCGAATGATCAATGGTGATGTCACAGGAAAGTGGTGGGGGTTACGTGTGTTATGAGGTCATCTCAAACAACACTGTTTTAGAAGCTACACAGTATTATGCAGAAATTCACCTTTAACATTTGTTATCAAACACCAGAAAACTGTCTCTATGTGTCACACAACTAATTGTGAAATGGAAAAATATCTTTTAGAAATAGTTTGTCCAAAATAGTGTAAAACTTATTGGGCAACCCTCTCGGGTCCCCTCCCTCCTCCGGAGTTTTGTACTATCACTTTGTTATCACCCAATAAACCTTGCTTTGCTACCCACAAAACAAAAACAACCCCTCTCCCAAAAAACAAAACCAAAAGCAAAACAAAGCAAAACAAAAACCTTATTTTTACAGTAGGATATGTGAAACAGAGTTTCATGTAATAATGTAATTATATATATGCTCTGTCCTTCAAATCAAACCAAACTAAACTAAGTCTCTCTTCTAATTTAACAGAAAATCTCCCCGATCCATATTTATGACAATTATGTGACTTTAAATAAAATTACTTATTTTGAATTTTTATCTTACCTATTTTACTTTGATGTCCACATTCGTACAATTTTGAGATGCCTTGAAGGGATTTTTACCATACAATAGAATAAAGAGTAAACAGCTCAAGAAACCAGGGCCCATGAAAAATGGGGTAGAGAAATAATAAGTCAAGATATGATTAGTATCAGGGTATCTTAAAATCCTACATAATTATTATAGGTAGGCTGCACCTTTGGTTCCAAATTTCTTAGTAGCCAAAGAAAATAGGTAATCATGATCAGTTATAAGACTCACAATGTCTATTCGAGAGAAAAATACATGAACATCTGAAAGAAATTTCTTCCAAACTTTTCTGTTCTCATAAAGTGGATACTATGGGAAATGGAAAAAAATTACTTTAAAATTTATTCTATTTCTACATCCTGATTCAAGAGAATTCAAATGTGCACTGATCTTCCTGGCCACTGAACTTATTTTGTTGATAACAAGACAGCGAGTGGTCTAATGCTCTCCACTTGCTCTGTGAGGTATGTGTTTGTTTCTCATGAAAATTCAAATTCCTTTCTTCCTCAACCATATGTCAAATGGCCTTACAGCGTATAGCTCAGAATGTGGAACCTGGAACCAGCGCTTTAACTACTAGTGTGAATTGGCTGACCAGCTTTACTTCTTTGGGTATCATTTCAGTCATTGGCAAAATGGTGATAATTAGTGCCAACCTTTTAGGTTTGTTGTGAGGATCAAATTAAATTGCTTATGACAGTGCCTGGAGGAGAGTCAAACACTAAAATGTTAGTTATGACTAAAATTATCATGAGGATTTACTATTAATATTTATGTCTGTGGACTACACATAACTATTAACGTCTGCGCATACAGTGTAACAGTGTATCATCAGAACAAGAACTCTGCTATAAAGAAGAGATACACATCGTTACCAACAGACTATGCAACTGTAGTTTTTCCCAATGAAGTTTGTATGTTCACTTCTATTAAATTTAGTGGTTTGGAATCACCATGGGTATTTTTTTTCTTTCTTTCTTCCTTATAAAGTAGTCATGGTCAAGGAAAGAGGCTAACAATAGATATTTTACATGTCATTATGTGGAACATTGGTCACTAAAAAAAGTGGACATCAGTTTGATGGAAACAGCATCGTCAGAAGACCCTGAGAAGTCAGCTAACCATGTACAGGTTCTTTGCTGGTGTTAAAAAAAAAAAACACCAGAGAACACTAAATTATCCAGACCAATACATTAAAAACCTGAAAAGTAAGCTTTCAAAAACTGACAACAAGTATTTATCTGGAGGCCGAGCTGATGTGGGAATACTCTAGGAAGAAGTACACAGAGAAGTTTCGGTCATCCTTCTTGACTTGTTTTGTCCAGGGGAGAAATGGGTTCTTTAATGAAGAACTAGTTCTAGAACTAGTTTTAGTTCTCATTTCAGCGCTTTTCTGCCACGCATTAACTCCCTGCAGGTTGCTTTGCTCGTTTAGTAAATTAGGTCCATATATACATTAAATACTGCAGTCCTCTGTGACACTAATAAGTCACTCATCATCCAATTCTTAATTCTACGATACTGAGCAAAATCAGATGGTGTAAGAGCCGGATCATTTGGCAGTTTCAGGCAAGGATTCATGAAACGTCTGATTTATGTTGTACTGGAGGAGAGTACTACATGGCGAAACAGAAGAACTTCATTTACATCTGAGCTTCACACTCAGCAATTTTCAATTTTGACCTAAATACCTAAATCTCTCAGCCTCAATGTACTTATCTGAAACAGACAAAAAAAAAAAATTATCACTTTCCGAAGGCATATTGTGAAGCTAACATGAGACTTTTGTTAAAAAGCCTTTGAAAATTAGAAAATATTATACAGAAAAAGAGAAAATATTACACAGAAATAGGACCATTGTTCATGATCTGACCTTCGCTTAGTAACAATCCAAATACACAATCCTAGTATTTTAGGCAAGAACCAATCTCACAAGAGAATTAATTACAAACTAGAATCCCACTTTAAACTTAAATTGTAGGACATAATGGGTCCAGGTTTTCTTCCTAATGGCCATATCCTCTTTGGACACTAAGTTATGCATTAACAGTTCGCTTTTTGAGCACAGAATTAGAGGAAAAGTAGCAGACAACTTCTCCTGAGGTTAGGAGCAAAACTCTGGATTCACACGGCCTGAGTGTGGAATCCTGGTCCACCATTACTTTTCTGGCTATTAACTTCTCCCAGCCCTCCCTTCTTTTTCTGAAAAGATGGAGGTAATGATAAAACTCAGTAAAACAATTGGAAGACTAAGCGATATGACATATGTAGAATTTAGGGTAAGGGGGAAAAAGTGAGAGGAAAACCAAGGAACAGACTTCACCTACAGAGAACACACTGGTGGGTGGCAGATGGTGACACTGGTGATGGGGACTAAGGAGTGCGTCTGTTGTCATGAGCACCAAGTGTTGAATCACTAAAGTGCACATGTGAAACTAATATTACACTGTATGTAACTAACTGGTATGTAAATAAAACCTTTAAAAGTAAGACTGAGTGAGATGATACACGTGTAACACGTAGTGGAGTGCTGGGCATACAAGAAGGGTTCAAAGAGTGCTTCCTTTCAGTATCCATTCACAAGGACCAATATCCTGCACTGCTGAATGTGGGGGAAGACTGTCTTCCCCCACATATGAAAGATGATCCCTTTATTTGAGCATGTAGGTTAAGAAAGGATGCAACATAGAATGGAGTTGGATGAACCACATGAGGGAGTGATCTACCATCTGTAGAAAAGTCAAATTATTTGTGGGTTAAAAGGATGACAAACATGATATCACCACTTCCTTGGCTGTGCTTAAAGTTTTGTTAAAAAAAAATTCCAAGGGGCACCTGGGTGGCTCAGTCGTTAAGCGTCTGCCTTCGGCTCAGGTCATGATCCCAGGATTCTGGGATCGAGCCCCGCATCAGGCTCCCGGCTTGGTGGGAAGCCTGCTTCTCCCTCTCTCACTCCCCCTGCTTGTGTTCCCTCTCTCGCTGTGTCTCTCTGTCAAATAAATAAAAAAAAAATACAATATTTAAAAAAAAAAAATTCCAAGATGGATGAAGAAAAGAGACTAGTATCAAATTAAAACATCTTGCAAGAGCGTAGGATGAAATAAAATAAAGGAGAACTACAAATAACACAACTGGAAAAATGACTTTAAATTCTAGATGAAATGGAAAAAATATTTAAAAATGTAACTTAACAAAACTGACTCAAGAAGACATAGAAAATATAAATCATCCTAGTATCAGAAAGGTATTTGAATGTATTTTATAAAAGGAGCCAGCAAAACATTATCTATAGGCTGGCTGCCTATATTTTCCTTTTTAAAAAAATAATTTAGAGAAAGAGATAGTGATTGTGGGCGAGTGAGGGGGAGGGATAGAGGGAGAGGAGAGAGAGTCTTTTTTTTTTTTAATTTTTTATTATGTTATGTGACTTTTTGCTGTAGTATTTCATGATTCATTGTCTGTGTGTAACACCCAGAGATAGAGTCTTAAGCAAGCTCTACACCTAGTGCAGAGCCCAACACAGGGCTTGATCTCATGACCCTGAGTTCATGACCTGAGCTGAAATCAGGAGTCAGACACTTAACCAACTAAGGCACCCAGACTCTCCTGGCTGCCTATATTTTCATATAAAGCTTTACTGAAACACAGACATAAATATTATCTGTGGTTGCTTTTATACCATAATAAAAAAGCTGATAATTTGTGATGGACTATATGGCCTGCAAGCTGAAAATATTTATCAACTGACTCTTTAAGAAAAAGTTTGCCAAACTTTGGTTTTTGTAGCCAATCTCACTCATAAATATATATGCAAATGGGACATTAAAGGAAAAACACTGATTACCAATAGCTACAGTAAAAAGCAGTTAATAAAATCCAATATCCATTAATGACTTTTAAAAACGTTAAACTGGAAATGGAAAGAAATTTCATTAACCTAATAAAATCTGTTTATATAACACCTACAGCAATGATTAAATTTAATGGTACAATATAGAGGAGCATTCTTGTGGAAAATAAGAGAAACACAATGATGTCTACTATTACAACTTCAATTTAGCACTGATTTAGCATAATAAGACAAGAAAAAATAAAGGGTGTAAGGATTGGAAAGGAAAAAATCAAAATGTCCTTATCTCCAGATTGTATTATTATTCACAATAAAAAACTAAAATAGCCCCAGATAAATTATTAGGTTTAGTAAAAGGGCTTAACAAAACAACTGTACATAACATCAATTTTCGTCAAACATAAATCTCATTGCCATACACCGGCAAGTTTATAAATAAAATATTTGGAGAAGAATATTATGCTTGGCAAAAAGAGAGAGATGTAAAAATGTATATACTGTATAATTCCATTTATATGAATGTCCAGAACAGGCAGAACGACTCTGTGGTAACAAAAAGTGAATCAGTGACTTAGAAGGGAGGGAGGATTTGACTGAAATGGGGCCATGAGGACCTCCTGGGATGATAGGAATGTCTCACATCCTGATTATGGAGGTGGTTACACGAGTGTACATACTTGTCAAAATTTATCAAACCAAGCATATAAAGTTAGTGCATCCACCGTATGTAAATTACATCTCAATGAAGGTGACTTAAGAGAAAAAAAGAAAGACAATCAAGTCTTTACACCAGCAACCAAAAATATAAAATATTTAGGAATAAATCTAAAAAAGAAGTTTTAAACATTTAAAGATTGTATTAAAAATGTGAAGGAGACTTAAAAAGAGCATACAGTATTAATGTATAAGAAAACTCAGTATCATACAGATATCTGTTCTCACCAAACTGACCTATTATTCAATGGAATTTCATCCAAAATTCCAAGACAGTTTTTGGGAAATTCACAAAATAATTACAAAATGTACAGTGAAGACAGAGGTCTCAAAATACCCCTTTACAAGAACAGCCAAGAAAGAGATTTCAGGAAAAAAAAATAAATAAAAACAACAACAACAACAAAAACCTCTGAAAAGATTGCCCTTCCAGATATTGAGAGAGAGAAAGTGTTCCTGAGAGCAGGGGGAGGGGTGGAGGAAGATGGACAGAAAGAACATTGAGCAGACACTGAGCTCAGAGCTCAACATGGGGTTCAATCCAGCGACCCTGAGATCATGACCTGAGCCAAAATCAAGAATTGGCTGCTTAACTGCCTGAGGCACCCAGGCTCTCCTTGAGTTGAGTTTTAAAACTGAATTACTTAATAGTGTTGTACTGGAGCAGAAATAAGGAAATAGGACAATAGAAGGGACTAGCAAACCCAGAAACTTTCCACACAGACTAGTCAGTCAGTGGTGTTGGGCAACACTGCGCTAGAGCTGGTTTGAACCAGCTGACAATAGCCAACTGTGAAATTTTTAAAAATTTTACAAGCTATTTGTTAATATGGTCATTATTAACAAGTAAACTGTATAAACCTAAAATTAAGTAAATCATATTAATAACAAAATAAATACTCCAAACTCATCACTTCTTTATTTTTACTGCAGTTTATTAAATTGCATGTTCTGTGTGTCCTTTGATCTGTGTAGTGGAAACACTGAGTAATGTGGACTACTGCATGTGTTTTCCTAACTCTGCTTTCAGCAATATCCTGGTAGTAGCATGACACTGGCAATTTGGAAAGTCTTTATACCAAGGAAATGTTCAGTGTTAGAAATCAGAGCTTGATTTGTTATTTTTTGTATTGTCCAGACAGAGAAGCATAATGGAAAAACTGTTCATAATGCAGATTAAACTTAAAAGTGTATCATGTCTATGGCCATTACACTGAGTAGTACAAAATAATTAAGAAAAGGTTTTCAGTACTCAAATGTTAGTATCTGATTTAACAAAGAAGTCATTGATGTCTCTGACAAATGGTGAATTTTCAACACATCTTATTATTTCACTTTTGTATTACTTATTAACATAAACAAGAGTATCATCCATTATTCTATACTACACACATTCACCAATTCCAAGCATAGGTTGCAACAGCTAAACATCAGCAAAAGCATTGTCATAATTAATTGGTTACACAAATATGACTCTAAAGAATATTATATAAAATACTTATAATACATGCATATGTCTTTTCACTGCTTTATAGTATTCCATTGTGTCACACAAACTACCCAATCTTCTGTTAACCAGTAACTGGGTTGCCTCCAGATTTTTTTTAACAATGCTGGTATGAATATTGCAATGGAATCTTCCAAATGCAATAAATCAGCCACCCCAGGAAGGTACCCACCTGATACCAGCACCTTGTTCTAGTGCACAGACCCCGCCCAAATGACCCTAGTCCAACTGTAGCGACTGTGTCGTTCTATTCCCTGGATCCAACCTCTCAGCAGGACACTGTGTTATTACTATATGCACACCTAACCTTGCTGGATAGCCAAGGGTAACCACTTGTGAAGGCTGGGGTAGATCCTGAATATGTAGCCTTTGATGTGTAAGTGTATGTGTGCAAAGTTCCTGTTAGTATAGAACAAGGAGGGTGTTGGTGGTATGAGCATGAATGAGACACCACGGATCCTAGGATTCTAAATTCAAACCTGGTCTTCTAGGTTTTACAAGGCTATGATTATCAAAGTTGCAGGACATACTTCATCATTAGCATGACACAGACCTGTTAAATATTTATCAAATGGTAAGTAAGCTTCCATGTGTACTCTTACTATGGGCTCTGTAGGTCTGCTATTGTAGATATTAAAATATTTCATAATCAAGTATTTTTTTCAAAATAGATATTTCTTTTTTTCGTAATAAAAATGTTTCTTGGGGTGCCTGGGTGGCTCAGTGGATTAAAGCCTCTGCCTTCGGCTCAGGTCATGATACCAGGGTCCTGGGATCGAGCCCCACATCGGGCTCTCTGCTCAGCGGGGAGCCTGCTTCCTCCTCTCTCTCTGTCTGCCTCTCTGCCTACTTGTGGTCTCTGTCTGTCAAATAAATAAAATCTTTAAAAAAAAATGTTTCTTAAGAAGAAAATGGAAATATGCTAAGTGCACAATCATGTACATTCTTTGGCAATATTTAATTTTTATAATAGCAAAAAAAAAAGCCACTATCAATAAGTTTATACTTATTAATGATCCAGCTAGCCAAAAAAATAGTGTATAATGCATTTCTACCTAAAAACTATCCTTATCCGGCTGAAATATGTCTGGGAAAATATCAGTGCAATGCTAACTAAAAAAAAAACTGATACAAAAAATGGGAGGTGAGGAAATGAAAGCAATATGGAAAGAAAACATTTTGAGAAGTTTAACTGTGAAGAAGAGCTGAGAAATGGACAGTTGGAGGGATCTGAGAGTCAAAAAAAGATTTCCTCTCCTTTTTTCTTTTTTTTTTTTAAGATTTTACTTATTTATTTGACAGAGCGAGAACACAAGTAGGCAGAGAGGCAGGCAGAGATGGGGGGGGAAAGCAGTCTCCCCGCTGAGCCAGAGAACCCTCTTGGGGCTCCATCCCAGGACCCTGAGATCATGACCTGAGCTGAAGGCAGAGGCTTAACCCACTGAGCTACCCAGGCACCCCCTCCTCTGTCTTTTTTTTAGTTGGGGAATTTTTTGTCATATTGTGGAAATAAATGCAAGAAATGAAAGCAGGGCACAGAGAGGAGAAAGGGGAAGGGAAGGGGTGAGAGAGAGAGAATATCAATAATATTATTTGAACTGCAAATAACATGGTAGGACCTATAATGAGTAAATCTTCCTGTATTTTCGATCTATGATTTTAGGCAGAGTTTTTTGGAGATTTTGTGAGTGATCCTACCTACACATTTTGTGACTAACTCCACGAGCTTGGAACTTTTTCTTTTTAATCACTTTATATATTCACAAGTCTCTTGAAATCTCATGCCTAAAGGAATTTATAATGAGACTGTGTTGTTTGGTATCATAGATTTCACACTGGAAAACAATTCTTTTAAAATCCAAGATAAAATCTATAAGCAGAAAATGAAAATTTACATAGACCTTGTAATAAAATAAAATATGGAGCTTCAAGGATGGGTGTGAATGAACTTTACACAAACCATTGTCAAACAATTACAACTGTAATCCTAAATGTTCTATCATAAATCATAATTTATAATCATAAATCATAACCTGTCATAAATATTCTATCATGAAAGCAAATATGTAATTTTATGTAATTTTGAATTTAATATAGGATCTTTTTAGAAGTAAAATACTCAAGAATTTAAAACTGATATAACTTTTCTACTTCAACGGGAAGTTGCAGCCAAAACATAACTTACTAGAAGAAGAAAAAAATACTACATTTGAAAAGTATTACTTTAAATTTCTCACCTGACTCATTGTTGCCTTTATTTAACAAATAATTTGCACTGTAAAAACACCCATTGTGTTCCAGAACAAGCTCATTCTCTAAGCCTGAATTATAGGAGGTCTTACAATTTGGGCATTTTTCTCCTGGATTCTTTTTTCAGAGAAGCAGGGATAACTACCAATTTAAGTGAAATGCTCATATTAACCTATTATAATCATTGTGTGATTCTGTAATATTATACTCCTTCCAATAAACCAGTCTGAAAGAAAACAGATAAGAACAGATAGTAGCTGATGACATTATTGGCAAAGCTGGTGGCTTAATGTTCATAATGATGGGTCATATTAGAAAAAATCATTGATCAGTACATTTCAGAAAAATAAAATTAGCTGGGTATAAATGCAAAATCAGGCTTATAATTTAAAACATATTAAGATTTAATGAATTATTACATCATTTCTCAATGAGTACAACCTAGATGCATGTTTCCGACGGTTCACAGTAGAAGGGAATCATGGAATCGAGCAGAATGTGGCTATATAACAGCCTTTTAAGCTTGGCGAAAAGTCAGGCAATTAACTCACTCATCCAAGGTGAATATTATCAAAGCTTAATGTTTACAACATGAAGTTTCTAATTGGTTATCTTCCACCTGATTTGTGGCGGTTTTCAGAAAAAGATTCAAAAAATACTATGAGGAAAATGTTTGGGGGGCATCCAAAATGTGGGCTCTTTATTACTATATTTTAAAGATAATGCTAACAGTCATGATTACTAATAAGTGACTTGTTTAGTATTGGTATTACCATTTATTGCTAACATCCTACTTTGAATAGCAATTCAATAGAGATTAGGAATTTAGACTTGCAGGAAGCTGTGGCCTCTGAGTGACTCCAGGGCCTAGCAAAGGACTGACATCATGTTTGTTGACAAAAACAAGAAGCAGTAGCTACTAGATGTTGAATATGCACTCAATTTTCCCACCTGCCAAGTCTTTTTGAGTCAGTGAATGGACACACACACATTCAGTTGAGGAAACTTTTTGCTTTAGAAACTCCCACTGCTGTTTTCTCTTCCTTCCACGGAGAGTCCTCAAGAATTCAGTTGAATTCTTCCATGATCATTGGTCTAAATCAAGGCAAATTACCTTGACATGAATGATTCCTGCAGAATGTCTGATGTTTCCTTTAGTTGGTGGTATAGATTTTAATTGACAAATAAATGTCCGTCCTTGTTAAGACTTTAGAAAGATAAACACACTCATAAAATACCTAATGGTCCAGCTGGTAGAGAAAAGTAATAAAATTGCAACCTGAAAAGAATTTGTTTCAATCCATTTGATTGTGCTTCTGTATGCTATCTGTCACATTCTGAAACAGAGGATGGAATAAAGAAAAATAAATGTCCTTCATTTGCAGGAAACAGTATATTATAGTGGTAAAAGAAAGGCTTTATTATCAGACCAAGCACCACCTATTAACTTAGCTATAAAATTTTCCTGCTCTATAAAGTAAGACAATAGAAGCAACAGGGTTCTTGTGGTGTTTGTGTTCGATAATTGTAGGTAGTTCACCTAGCATGATGTCAGAAACCTCATGAGTACTTGATCAACGGTATTCACTATAGTTCTTGGTATTTTGGCAATTAAAGAAAAAGAGAAAAAAACAGAAATAGAATTTAGTGTTATAAGTGAATAATTATTTAACCTTCATGCTAAAAGATGTATCATGTCAGACTGAGGGAGGGTCCAACTTGTTCCTATTTTTCCATTAGGAAAAAAAAAATCAGAGTGTGAAATCACATCAAGAAGATGTCTTCAAACCTTTTGCTGTTCCTTGGAGCGATGTGTGGATCCTTTTAAAACTGGTCTCAGGATAACCATAAAGACAGCTGCAATGCTCAGAACAACACTGGTTTGAGTCAATTCCTAGGAAGTAAGTAATGACGTCCCCTGAGATTATAATTCCATTCTGAATTGCGTTCAACAGGAAAAATCCAGATTTCATAGGAAAGTGTAGCCAACAGGCTTGGACAAAATTCTGGGCTTATCCTTGGGTGAAGGCCACAGATAGAAATGTTTTAGCCTTGCCTAAAATGATGAGCAAACCCTTTCGTAACCGGTCTTTATTTTCACGTTTAGTCCATCAGAAATCTGTTTCCCCCAACATACGTTCATGAGAACTTCAAGTGATCTTAATGTTTAAAAAAAAAAGAAAAAAGGTCATTTATGTTTCCTCAACACCACAAAATGGTACTGATGATATTTATTTTAAACACTATGTATTTTGCCTTTAGTGGAAAAGCCCATTATTATTACAGCTGAAAGCAATAACTCTCAAACTGGGAAATATTTCCAAATCAAAAACTTGTGATTATCACCAAGCCGGGATGCCTGGCTGTGTTATTTTATTTGTTTGTACATTGAACAGGCATCCCTTACAGGGTCAAATATATATGAAGACATATTTATTTAGTTAGCCTTCAACTGCTCTTGTTTATAATTGCCAAAATATCCAAATATTGTAAAGGATTAGAACAGATTATTTATTTTAGTAGCTTTGAGATTTTCCACTTTAGTTTATCTGAACCTTAACTAATATCCAAACCAAAGCCGGGGGAAAAGACACTTTGGGACTTGTCTTTTTCTCCCCAGCATTTTATTTTGAAAAATGTCAAACCTATGCAAAAATTGGGGAAATAGTATAACAAACAGCCATATATCATGATTGACCAATTGTTAATGTTTACCACAGTCTCTCTCTCTCTTCTTTATATTTGCATTTGACTATATATGTATACAGATTAGTGAATGTGCATTCATAGGTATGTATGTGCAGGTATACACACATACACATTGTTTTATTCTGAATTACTTGAGAGTTAGTGGCAAATCTTTTACTTCAGATGCCTAAAATATTTCACCATGTACCTTCCATGAAGGATATTAACCCACATTATTTCAATATAATTCTCTACACAGTGAAAACTTAACAATACCGTGATCCTCTTAACATGCACTCCAGATTTAATTTTTTTTTTTTCCACTGATGTAGTAATGTCCTGTAAAACCAAGAAAAATTTTTTTTGAATCTAGAATCTGATCAGGGATTCTTTAATCTAGAACGTTTCCTCAGGCACTGTGACTTTCATGACATTGACATTTTGCAAGAACCCATGGCCATTACTTGGCACAATGTGCCTCCATTTGGATCCATCTGGTTTATCGCATGTAGTTCCAGGTGACATATATCGTTGGCAGGTGGACGTCAGAGGTGATGTTGAGGAGCAATGTCTTGTGTCTATTTTTATGTAATTAGTTGATCTCGACTTTTTACTCATCTTTTCTCACTCATCCAAACAGTATATATAACTGCAAGGAGGCAGGCAAGCACTTTTAGCTGTTTCTTATTATTCTAATGGCCTGACCACTAGCCTGCAATACTTTAGTCATCAGAAGATCTACTAAATCATAACTTTTTCTGTGGAGTGGGTGCAGAGACAATTAAAAAGAGGAATGGTTTAGGTGCTCAGCATTTAAGATTTTTAAGTAAATGTCCTTAGAATAGTTTATGATGGAGTCTCAGGGGAATTCTGCTTTTTCTATCCGCTGGAGGGATGGAAGTATACGCTGTTAAACCAGGCCAACAACACAGTCCTCACATCTATGAGACATCAGAATATAAGGAGCGGGTATTCCTGAGAACTGGAAAGAAGTCAGACATGCACTGCCAAACACAGCTCTCCATACCAAGTGGTATATTCATGGAGGCCTGGCCAATGTGTAGAATCATACATGGCAGATTATATAAACTAGAATCAATCCATGTCAGGAGACTCAAGCCTTGCTTTCTATATGTCTTTGAAGACAATAAAAATGCTTAATCATCTGGAAGTGCTTAGGTGAAGTCAAGCCAAAACCAAAAATGCTCAGGCATACAGCCCAATTATACTTTGCTTCCAAGACATTAATTATATATTATTATTAAATATGATTTTTTAGACACAAATGACACCCACTAAGCAAATCTGGAAATGAGAGTAGATTGTTTTCTCTAAAAATATTAAGGGAGGGAACATTTTTAAAAAATTTAAAAAAGAGAAAATATTAAGGGAGGGGGTGAACACTTGCTGTAACTTAAATGGTAAAATGAAAATAAGGATTCTGTTGTAAACCACGAGCATATTTCTCAGTATATTGTCATACATCTACACTAAAATCCAAAGAGTCTTTTCTCAGAAGTGGGCAAATCCAGCAGGCAGGAAGTCAGTAAGGACACAGTTGTACACAAGCAATCAACCAGATATAATTGACATTTATAGGCTACTTCATCCAACAGCAGCAGCAGATCTATTTTTCTCAAGCACACATGGAACACTCACCAAGGCAGACCACGTTCTGGGCCATAAAACATACCTTGACAACTGTAAAAGAATAGAAATATAAAATGTCTGCTCTCAGACCACAGGAGATTTAAACTAAAATCAATAAAAGAAAAAATAACTGGAAAATCTCCAAATATGTGGAGATTAAACAGCATACTTTTACATAATATGTGGATGAAAGAAGAAATCTCAAGAGAAACTAAAAAATACTAAATAAATGAAAATAAAAACATAACTTATAAAAATCCATGGGGTGTAGCAAAAGCAATGCTTAGAAGGAAATTTATAGTATTGAATGCATAGATCAGAAAAGATGATCTAAAATCAATGAGCTAAGTTTAATTTTTAAACCTTAAGAAAACTAATTTTATTTTTCTTTAATTTTCTTTAATTTTAAAATTAAATTCAAAGTAATCAAAAAATAAAATAAAATAAATCTAAAGTAAACAGAAAAAAAATAATAAGCATTAGAGCAGAAATTGAAAATGAAATTGAAAACAGGAAAATCAATACAGAAAATCAGCAAAACCAAAAACTGATTCTTCCAAAAGATCAAGAGAATTGGTAAGTCTCTAGCCAAGGTAACTAAGAAAAAAGAGAGAGGACTCAAATTACCAATATTAGAAAAAAGGGGGACATCAGCACAGATTCTTATGGACATTACAAGCATAATAAGAGAATGTTATGAGCAACTATGCCCACAACTTTGATAACCTAGATGAAATTGACCCATTCCTTTAAAGTCTATCAAAACTCTCATAAGAATAAACAGATGATCTGAATAGGACTGTATCTATTAAATAAAGTGAATTAATGACTAATAATCTTCTAAAACCAAAAGCAGCAGACCCAGATGAATTCAGTAGTGATTTCTACCAAACATTTAAGGAATAAATTATACAAATTCTACAATCTCTTTCAGAGGATAGAAACAGAGAGAATATTTCCCAACTCATTTTATTACCCTAATATCAAATCTAGACAAAGATATAACAAGAAAAGGAAACTATAGACTAATACATCTCATGAACACAAATGCAAAAATCCTCAACAGAGTATTAGCAAACTGAACTGAAAAGAGTATAAAAAGAAGTACACCCTATAACCAAATGGGATTTATCCCAGGTATTCATGCCTGGTTCAACATCTAAATTCAATTAATATAATCCATAACATCAACAGGCTAAAAAAGAAAAGTCACATGATCATATCAGTAGGTACAGAAAAAGGAACTGACAAAATCTAACACCTATTCATGATAAAAATTCTCAGTTTTAGGAATAGAGGGAAACTTTCTCAACTTGATAAGGACTATCCACAAAAAACCCAATAGCTAACATCATACTTAATGTATGAACTCAAATCTTTCCCATTAAGATCAAGTACAAAGCAAGAATGTCCCTTTCCCCATTCCTTTTCAATGTCGCATTCTATGTTATTGATGCAATAAGTCAAGAAAAGGAAATAAAATGTATAGATGGGGAAAGAAGACTTACAAGTGTCTTTGTTCACAGATAACGTGATTGTTTACATAGAAAATCCAAAATTTGGGGGAAACAAAAGCAAAAATAAACTATTGGGACTTTGTCAAAATAAAAAGCTTCTACACAGCAAAGGAAACAACCAACAAGACTAAAAGGCAACCTATGGAGTGGGAGAAGATATTTGCAAATGACATATTTGATAAAGTTAGTATCTAAAATATATAAAGAATTTATGGGATGCTTGGGTGGCTCAATTGGTTAAGTGTCTGACTCTTGATCTCAGCTCAGGTCTCTATCTCAGGGTTGTGAGTTCAAGCCCCACACTGGGCTCCACACTGGCATTTAGCTTACTTAAACAAAAATAATTTATAAAACTGAATATCCAATAAACAAATAATCCAGTTAAAAATGGACAGAAGACATGAATAGACATTTTTCCAAAGAAGACATCCAGATGGCCAACAGACACAAGGAAAGATGTTCAGTATCACTCATAGTTGGGGAAATACAAATCAAAATTACAATAAGTTATCACCTCACATCAGTCAGAATGGCAAAAACTAACAACACAGGAAACAACAGGTGTTGGCAAAGATGTGGAGAAAGGGAAACCCTCTTCTACTGTTGGTGAGAATGCAAACTGGTGCAGCTACTCTGGAAAACAGTATGGAGGTTCAAAATTTTAAAAACATAACTACCCTACAATCCAACAGTACTAGGTATTTGCAGTACTAGGTATTTACCCAAAGGATGCAAAAATACTGATTCAAAGGGAATATGCTCTGAAGTTTATAGCAGCATTATCAACAATAGCCAAATTATGGAAATAGCCCATATATTCATTGATTGATGAATGGATTAAAAAATATGTGGGGTGTGTGTGTGTGTATATACATACATACACATATAATATATACAATGGAATATTACTCAACCATAAAAAAGAATGAAGGCTTGCCTCTTGCAATGATGTGGATGGAGCTAGAGAAAATAATGCCAAGTGAAGTTAAGTCAGTCAAAAAAAAGACAAATACCATAGGATTTCACTCATATGTGTAAGCTAAGAAACAAAACAAATGAGTGTAGTGGAAAGAAAAAAGAGAGGTAAACCAAAAACCAGACTCTTAACTATAGACAACAAACTGACGGTTACTGGAGGGAAGGTGGGCAGGGAGATGGGTTAAATAGGTGATGGGGATTAAGGACAGCACTCGTTGTGCTGAGCACGGGTGTTTTATGTTAAGCGATGAATCACTAAATTCTACCCCTGAAACGAGTATTGCACTAGCTGGAATTTAAGTAAAAAGTTGGGGGAAAAAGAAAATCCAAAAATATCAACAGAAATCTCCTGTAATAAATAAGTAATTACAGTAAGGTTGCAAGATACAAGATTAATATATAAAAGCCAACTGCTTTCCTATATATTAACAATGAAGAAATGAGACTTGAAATAAATGCAAAGCCATTTACCCAAGCACCCCCCCCCCAAATGAAATACTTAAGAGTAAGTCTAACTAGATATGTACAAGATCTGTGTAAGGAAAATTACAGAACTCTGATGAATAAAACCAAAGAAGAAATAAATAAATGAAAATATATTCTGTGTTCACTGACGGAAAAGACTCAATATTGACAAGATATTGACAAGATATCAGTTCTTCTCAACTTTATCTAGAAACTCAATGCAATCACAATGAAAAACCAGAAGTTATTTTAGGATATCAACAAACTCACTCTAAAATTTATACAAAGACATAAAAGGTCCAGAACAGCCAATACAATAATGAAGTAGAACAACAAAGTTGGAACAATGATACTTACTGACTTCAAGATTTAATATAAAAATATAGCAATCAAGACAGGGTACTATGAGTGAAAGGACAGACAAATAGATCAATGGAACAGAATACAGAGCTTAGAAATAGATCCCCATAAACTCAGTCAACTTATCTTTGCCAAAGGAGTAAAGGCAATAATATAATGAATAAAGATAGTCTCTTCAACAGACAGTGCTGGAACAACTGATATTCACATACAAAAAAAATCTAGACACAGAACTTACATATTTCACAAAAAATTAACTCAAAGTGGATCATGACCTTAAATACAGGGGAACCTGGGTGAGCATCTCTCTTTTGGTTTCAGCTCAGGTCATGATCTTAAGGTTAAGATCTTAAGGACCTGAGTTGGTTCCATGCTCAATGCAGAGTCTCTTTGACCTTGGGTATGGCATGGCTTTTTTTAGATATGATACCAAAGGCATAATCCATGAAATAAATAATTAATAAGTTGAACTTTGTTTAAAAAATTTTCCTCCTGGAAAGACAATAGCAAGAGAATGACAAAACATTATAGAGACTCAGAGAAAATATTTGCAAAAGGTGCATCTGACAGGGGACTGTTATCCAAAATATCCAAAGAACACTTAAAACTCAATAATAAGAAAACAACTCATTGAAAAAATAGACCAAACAGACACATCACTGAAGAAGATATACAGATGGTCAAAACACTCATGAAAGCTTCTCTCATCAGGGAAATACAAACAAAACAATGAGACTGTACTATACACCTATTATAATGGCGAAAATCCAATAAACGGACAGCCCTGAAAGCTGACAAGGATTGTGGAGCAGTAGGAACTCTCATATACTGGGTGTAGGAATGCAAAATGGTATAGTTATTTTGGTAGTTTCTTTAAAAACTAAACATACTTCTACCATATGATCCAGTGCTCTTTGGTATTTCCCCAAGGGAACTGGAAGCTTATGCTCACACAAAATTCTGCATGCAGGCATTTATACCAGCTTTATCCACAATTGCCCAAACTCTGCAGCAACCAACATGTGCTTCAGCCAGTGAATGGCCAAACTGAGGTACATCAGACAAGAGAATAATTATTCAGTGTTTTTAAAAATGAGCTATCAAGCCTTGAAAAGACATGGAGGAAACTTCGGTGTGTATTACTAGGTGAAAAAGCCAATCTGAAAAGGTTACATGCTGTATGATTCCAACTGTATGACATTCAGGAAGAGGCAAAACTACGGAGATGATAAAAAGATAAGTGGTGGCCAGGAGTGTGTGGAGGGGGAAGAGATGAATAGTAAGAGCACAAAGAATTTTTAGGGCAATGAAAATACTCCATATGATATTAAAATGATGGAATTTGTCCAAACTCATAGAATGTATGATACTCAATGTGAACCCTAAAGTAAAATATGAACTTTGAGTGAGTATGGTGTGTCAGTGGAGGTCCATCCCAGGTAAAAAAACCACCATTCTGGTGAGTGACATTGATAATGGGGGGTGGGGGAGTATGGATATGTGAGGTTGGGAGGGATATGGGAAATCTCTACACCTGCCTCAATGTGGTAAACCTAAAAATGTTCTAAAAACAATCAAGTTTTTAAATAAAAATCCAAAGAAGGCTCAAATTAACAGAATCTAGAAATTAAATAAGCCATAAAGTATTTATTGAATATTATACTTAAGTATTATGAACTGTAAACAAGTTATAAGCTAGTTTCTGAATATGACCATCTATAATTTAGCAGGATACCTGCTAAATCATGTAAACAGTAAAACTTCATGTGACATTAATGAACTAACCAACATATAGACCAGAAGAATGTTAGGGGAAGTGAGAGAGGAGGTAATGGTTATTCAGGCCTGATCTGGGCACAGGCAGGATTGGAGCTAAGCTGGTCAGGTTGGAGTCAGCATGACAAGAAAGGAGGAAGGGAGAAGGAAGCCAACAGGTTCAGGAAGGAGGTCAATGTCACATAATCCTAATATAAACATGATGAGGACAAAACCGTATCTGGCAAGTCAGGTATTAGCAGGCTGTTTTAACTTGCCACATACATACAGATGTTTGGGGTCAGGTTCACACAAGCACAAAGTACTCATGTACGACATGAGCCTAATAAGAATCCCTGTATGCATCAATTTCTTTGGCTGAAAATCACACAGTCTGTACGGTTCTCCTCTGCTGAGAGAACATTTGCCTCGAGAGAGATGTCCCATGGAGAAATGATAAACAAAAGAGCATTAGCAATCCTGAAAACTGTACACAAAAACATGGTTTTACAGTTTAGTTTAATCCTCTGTAGACAGTGCTTGATGAAATACTTTTTTATGAGATGTGCATATTCTCAGCATTAGAAATGCTGGCGGCTTCATGAAAATACAGTATGATCTTCTCACTTGCGCAAATCAAGCCAGAGTAATTTAGCACTGCTATTTCTAGCACTAAAACACAGCTTTTGCAATGAGCAAACATTGAGGAATTAGAGATAACTGTGGAGTCTTAATGGTCTTTATTTTTTACAGACTAAATATCTTAATGATACTGGTGGGAGAAAAAGTATAGATCATCAAAGAATGTTCTATAGTGAGTTCAGTGGATTATGTGGAACACTGCAATAGGAACAGATTCCAGAATATGATGAAATATAAGTTAAAAGAATAAATTATGAGAGTCATAGGTCCATACCATGTATCAGCAAGCTACAGCCCATGGGCCAAATCCAGGCTATTGCTTATTTTTGTAAATAAAGTTTTACTGGAACACAGCCATATCCGTTTATTTACATATTGTCTCTGGCTACTTTCATGCTACATGACAGAGTTGCGTAGTCATGACAGAGCCCACATGGCCCACACAGCCTAAAATATTTACTATCTAGTCCTTTACAGAAATGATTGCCAAGTCCTAGTCTCTGCTTTTAATCATCAGGGCCTTAATTCTCTCCCTTAAGATATGTGTGTTAGATTCCTACTGCCATTGTAATAAATCACCATAAATTAATTGACTTAAAATAACAGAAATTTATTATCTTACAGTTTTGAAGCTCATAAGTTCTAAAATCAAGGTTTCAGTAGGTCTGAATTCCATCTAGAGGCTCCAAGGAAGATTTTATTTCTTTGCCTTTTCTAACTTCCAGAAGCCACCTCCGTCCCTTGGCTTGTGGCCCCATCCTCCATGGTCAACACCAACAATTCAATCTCTCTCTGCTCTGTTGTCACAATGACTTTGTTTTCCTCTCTGTTTTTTGGTCATTACATCTCTTTCCCAGAGTCTGACCCTCTTTCCTCTCTCTTAGTAAGAGCCCTTGTTCCTACTTCAGACAAAGTCAGATAATCTAGAATAATCTCCATATCTCAAGATCCTTAACTTAATCATATTTGCAAAGTCCCTTTTCCCATGTAATTTACTATATTCATAGGTTCCAAGCATTAGCATGGAGCTATCTTTGGGGGGACATTATTTGGTCTACCACAATATGTAAAATAATTTATTTTTCAAAAAGAGCGTAAGTACTTGAAAAACAAAACGAAAGATGTCTAATTATACTATAATATAGACTTTTACATGTCCACCAAACTTTCTCCACATTTCTTGATTCTTCTTTCTCAAACCCTTCTCTGAATCTTAACCCCTTTTCATTGTCATGCACTGCTGTCTCAGAAAACAACAGAGGGACATTATGTTCTTACATATGAAACTTCACATTTTTTTGTTCAGAACAACAAAAACTTAATCAAAATTTATATCTACAGTTTCTGGAAAAGTGTTAACAAAAGAATCATACTCTTGGTATGTTTATCGTCTAAATTAGAAGAGATAAAAACTTCATTCACATACACCTAAAAGGGGGGTAGGAAATAATGATTGCTACCAAAAGGTTAGGAATAAACTTACATTTGAAGATGGACAAGTTGGGCTTGGAAGGAGAATGGCAGGAAAGGCTGTAAATAATGGCTGCACTTGATAAGGGCTGAAGGAAATGCATAAAAAGAAACCCATGCCAAGATGCAGCAAGGGGTATCTATATGTAGGAGCAAATCCTACAAGTTAGATGGGTCACAGGTTATGTGACAGTGGATAGCAAGCAAGTGTGGGAAGCCTCAAGTCTAGTGACTTTAGACAACATATATGTTAAAGGTTTTTTTGTGTGTGAGTAGTTGCTGGACTGGATCTATGCTGAGTAATATTAGTCTGATTGAATTTATAGGGAAAAGGGAGGTGAGGTAATAAACACAGGGAATGCCTTTTCCTTCCATCCTTCCTTCCTTCCTCCCTCCCTCCCTCCCTTCTCTCCTTCTCTCCTTCCTTTGCTTCCTGACATCCCTTTCTCTTTTAACTTCTATAGTTACCAATGCATTCTCTTCGCTTTGTGAGAATTTTCTTTCAAAACCTGTTTTAAAACATACAAACTGATACAATGACTTATATAACACATGTTCTATGTGTGACCCTCCCACAAGAGACATGAAAAAAAAATCAAGTCATACAACAGGTAATTTCATGAATCACAAAAGATGACTCACCCAAGACATGCAACCACACTCCCCAAGAATTAAGTATTTCATTGTATATACCCATGTCTATATCTCCATCTGTCTGTCTATCTATCTTTTGGGAGAGGGTAGAAAAAGCTAGGAAGATTTCTCTTAAGAATGGATTTGCATGGAAGAACTGATAAAAGCATTAAACAAACTAGAATCCCTAAGGGTTGTATTGATGAGAAAGTATTTCTCTTCACAGAAGAGGCAGGGCAAAGCTCAGAATTTCTCCAATGTAGCCCTTCATCTGCTACTTCATCTGCTCTGCTCCTCCAATTGTCTTTGAGAATGTTCTGGGAACTCCCGAGATGTATTTGATAGTGGACTGAATGTACATGAGCATGCGTACTGTTTGTTTGCAGTTCCATTTGGCTGGCTTAGTGGTGACTAAAGAACTTTTTAAAAGATACCTGAATTTAAACATTTCCATTTTCAAGCTTAATCTAAACTTCAAAGATCAGCAGTATATAAAGAAAAAAAGGATAATATAGAACATGAAAGAGAGAGGACATGAATAGGTGTATCAGTCCTTTATATGATAAACATACTATTTCTCATAAGAACATGAAGCATAAATGAAAGTTTCAAGAGGGATTTTTGGTGATGTGAAGGAAGTGGGAGAATTTAAAATGTGTGACCAATTTGTTATTTGACATGATGAAAATTACCTCCTTCCCCACTTTCTACTAGCTCTTTAAACATCTGTTTCCTGAAAGCAGGAAGGACAGTCTCTGATTCACTTGTGTCTTGGTCAGAGTTCCAGGAAACACATAGCCTGCCCTAGACATTGGCTGGCTCTGGGATGTGGGGCAGCTTATGGATGAGAAGATTGGACCATGAGTGCCAGTGTCACAAGGAGGCATGGACATGTCTTCCAACCTTCCCACCTCCCCCATGCTCCATTAAACTGGGATTGAGATGATTTTCTATCCCCAGCTTCTATCTCCTCATGCTCCAGGGGCACCTGTTATGGGGATCCCTGTGTGCTCTTCCTTCAAATCTCATGCCAGCCATTTGCTTTCCATGTTCCCATTTCCTTCATCTCTAATTAATTCAGCCCTTTACTGGCTCTTTTAGGTTTAGCTGTGTCCCCCTGAAAAATATACTTAAGTCTTAACTTCCAGTATCTCAGAGTGTGACTTTATTTGAAAATTTTTGCAGATGTAATTCATTAAATTAAGATGGGGTCACACTTGGGTAAGGTGGACCCTTACTCCAAATTACTTGTGTCCACCCATGAGGTCATGTGAGGACATGGACACAGGAGGAGAGAATACCATATGATGATGTGGGCAGAGACTGAATACTACAAGCCAGAACCAGATGCTAGAAGAGGCGAGCAAGTATTCCCTTCTAGAATTTCAGAAGAGCATGGTTCTGTAGACATCTGGATTCAGACTTTATCCTCCAGAACTATGGGATAGTATATATCTGTTACAGATGAAATTTGTGTTACAGCAGCCCTAGGAAACTAACACACCACCTCATGCTTGGAACAATAAAATAATCATTCAGTAAGTTTTTATTGGTTATCTACTGTGTGCCAGGCACCATTCCACATACTAAGATATGGCAAACTGGGGGAAAAAAAAAAACAAAAAAAAACAAACCCTGCCTTCATGGAGGTTACTTCTACTGGGGAAAAGACAGACAATACACAAAATATTAGGATTTCACATGGTGATATCTATATGGAAAGAAAAGATGAAAGCCAGCAAGTGTGTGTGTGTGTGTGTGTGTGTGTGTGTGTGTGTGTGTATGTGTGTGTGCGTGCGCGCGTCCAATTTAAGAGAATGTGGCCTAAGAAGACCTCACTATGAGTGAAAATCTGTATATGTAAGAAAGTGAACCAACTAAAGGAAAGAGGTTTCCAGGCAGAGAGACAAGTAAGTGAAAAGGCCCTGAGGTAGCAACTCCTCATCTCCAGGAGGAGGAAGGAGGTGAGCACAGATGGAGCAAGGTGTGCAAGAAAGCTGGAAGCAGAGAATCACTGAGAGTGTATGTGGCTGGACTATAAGTAGGGCATAGTCTGTGTTGCCAGGACACTAGCTCTATGCTGAGGAGGTTGGGGGACTCTGAGGGGGCAACACAGGATTGACAGGACCAGATCGCCTTGATTATAATATTGAGAACAGGCTGAAGAGGGCAGCAATGGAAGTGCAGGGATGTCATGTGGGAGATTAGGACAACAACTGGGATGGGGGATGAGGGGAGGGGGCTTAGCATTGGTGGCAATGACCAGATAATGTTCTGAAGGTACAGCTGACAGGGTCTGAAATGTTAATGATGACTTTTGGGCCAGAACATCATGTCTTAACTTCCCAAATGGGCTGTAAGTTCCTTGTGGGCAAACCTAAGTCTTGGGTATTCCCAGACCCTTTATCTTACAGAGACCAAGAGTGGGGAGTGCATTTCGAACACACTCTTGATCAGATTCATTCCTAAGAAGGAACTAACCATGTCCAGAGATCCATCATCGATGCCATACAAGTATGATTCCAGAACATTTGTCATTTCAGTTGATGACCAACTATGTGACAAACATTTCCTGGGACAACCCCTAACCTTGATCCCTTAACGCATACCCTATAACACATAAGTTTATTGCTGTAAATTTAACTATATTCAAATATCCCAATAATAATAAGCCCTGGACATTTAAAAATTCCATAGATTTTACTTAAAGTGCTCTTCTAGAGCACTTTAATCTGGAAAACAAATTAAACCCCAAAGAAAAAGACATAACTTGGAGAATTCATGAGAATAGAATTGAGAACAAAAGCACATCAGGTCACTGGCTCAGGTTGATTCATGTGAAAGAGGAAGAAAATGGACTTGTTTCTTCTGAGGATAATGTCTCAGAGATTTATACAAATGGTCAGGGGATCTGATAACTGATTATTCATTCCCTGAAGCAAAAATTAATTAGCAAATATAATTCCTCAGCACTGAGATGTCAGACAATGTATTTGGCACCATCAACGGTCAGTTCAGCTCCCTGAATGCCAGAGGTTGCAATTTCCAGGTCCAGTAACTGAAAGTTTATTTGCGGCACCACTTTTTTAGGTAATTGAATGGTGGAGCGATGAGCAGGGTACATGAGGGAAGGGTGCCCCTCCACACCTGCTGAGACACAGGGTGGAGAGAGCGGACTGAGCACTACACTGGTATTGGGCTCCTGTGGTCTTCATTTGGAAACAGAGTTGTTGTTTTGCAGGTTTCTACTTCTGTTCCACTAGCTGGGATGGGAACCAGGTCTGACTCTCTTCATCTCGAGGGTTGGCGCTACTTGTGTAGCCACCATAGCAAGCAGGCAATGCAGAGCAAGATGTATGTGGCTGGGACTTGTCTTCAGATCTCTGTTCTTTTCAACAGAGACCCAGGGTAGCCACATGCCATCCTTGGTCGGACAGCAGCCCAATCCCTCGGCACAAAGAGATCGAAGATGGAGAGGAAACTAGAAGCAGGAAAGCATTTCAGGTCTTGCAGGAAATGCACACTCAAAGCTTGGCCTAGAGATATAAATGAAAAGGGTTCTCAGTCCGTGTAGCACGAGAGCAAGATGACGCAGGACAAAGCAAGAAGACAGACACCGCTACAGAGGTGAGACAGAAAATGAAAGGGAAGGTAAGTGGAGCTGGAAGAAGAGGAAGGACACAGGCTGGATAAGGGGAAGGCTGGAGACACAGAAGGAATCCCTGACACCACTCCTGGTTACTTGTACATCCCCACAGCGGGCAGAGCAGGATCTCTCAGGGAGAATGGAATGCATGAAGGTGCTGTGAAAACCCTTGAAGTGGTTTCTGGCACACTAATTGACCACACTCCGTCCAACTCAGACAGGAAAACATCCCACTAATCTGTGCTTTACACTCTCGTCCTATGCAGAACTCTCAAAGTAAGGGCTCAATACATATTTGTTTAAGGTGTTTGAAAGGTGAATATTTTAATACAGCACTTCAAGAGCAAGGCAGACCCTTATTTCTCCTACGGAAATTGCACATTGGCAGGAAAAGTGTAGCGTAGCCCTTTGAGAAGGGCAAGACAGTGCAGTAAAAATAGTATGAGAAGAAATTAATACCTGAAGGTAGGAGTATGGCCAAAACAAACAAACAAAAAAGTATTTGTGCTAAAGAAGGTTGGATACCCACAGCAGTGCATGGTAGACAGATGGACCCATTCTACCCTTCACACACATACTTTCCATGGTTCTTGTGTGTATCTAGCAAATGAGCAATAAAAACTAATTCTGTAAACTGGATTCTGTTTACCTTTGGATACTGCATTATTGTTCTGGGAAAGGGGATACTGAGGGGATACTGGAAAGAGGAATCATTTCTTTTTTTTTTTTAATATTTTATTTATTTATTTCAGAGAGAGAGAGAGATCACAAGTAGGTAGAGAGGCAGGCAGAGAGAGAGAGAGGAGGAAGCCGGCTCCCCGCAGAGCAGAGAGCCCGATGCGGGACTCGATCCCAGGACCCTGGGACCATGACCTGAGCCGAAGGCAGAGGCTTTAACCCACTGAGCCACTCAGGCGCCCAAGAGGCAATCATTTCTAACAGATCCTATCAGTGGCTTTCGTGTAGAAGACTCTAGAAAGCCATGGGTCTACCCTTTCTTCTCATGATTGCTTAGTCCTTCTTTGTGAAGACATTCTGTGGGACTCCACTGTCATACTGCAGCCTTCCAGGGCTCTCTGTCTCTTTTGATTCCAAAGAAGTTTGGGAATTCCAAAGAGTCGTCATATTCCTCTTGAAGCTCCTGGCTTCAAACTGACAAATGCAAATGCAAAGACCTGGTCATCCTTTTACCTTGGATGTCTTTGTACAGCTATGGAGCCACTGACTGTTTTCCTGTATAGAGGTATCACCAAAAAGCATATAATGAGTTTATTCTAAATATGTTTGGTTTAGAAAAAGTAGGTCTCTATCCTTTAGACTTTTCCAAACATACTACAAAATTTCTTTAGTAAAAATGAGAGATGCCTACGATGATATATGTGCACAGAGAGAGTTATCTAGTCTAGAAAAAATTATCATGATATTTGCCTTTTTAATGTAGCAAAAATATTAACTAACAGATGCAATCCCTGCTCAAATATTAAATGTATACCTTAAAGGAGAATTCATTCTGATTTTAAGCACGTAATAAAGAATATTAAAAATGTTTGCATAATTTGCATATACTGTTCTTTTCCAGATCTGTGAATAGGTAAAATATTTGAACTGGATTGTTAGCAGATTTTACTTTCTGGAATAAACACCTGAATATCTGTCATCTATAATCCAACAGGCTTATAAATGATTAAAAACTATTATTGTAAATTGACTTTTTTTTTAAACACTCATCAGACTGGGATGGTAATTTGAGAGAAAAATAAGGTCTCAGGACCTCTACATCCAACCCAGGAAGGAGGCAAGGATGTGGATAAACGATCAACAGACACGTAGGAATGACGGTGTAACCAGTTAAAATGAGTAGTCACAGGCAGTATTGTGCAATGATGTGTTTCAAAACCTTTGGATATATTGAAGGACAAACTTCATTAATCAATAGCTATAGATGAAGACTTTGTAATGTATCAAATTCTGCACTTCCCCGGGTATTCATGGTGCTGAGGGAGTTCCACTGTTACAGAGAAGCCTGATCATCTAGTATCTTATCTTCATGGTAGAGAAAATGTTTCTAATTCATAGTATTATTTGAAAAATTTGGTAAGATGACTCATGAAAAAAAATTTCAAGCTCAATTCATATACAAATTGCAAACTGCTTTACAAATGCCCCATAACCAATGATCCTCTTCCTTTTCTCCCTCTTCCTCCTCCTTTTTGTAGGATTTGAGCCTCATTTTTACTGAAGACCTTTCATGTCATGATATTGGAAAAAGAGCTTCACCTTAAAAGACTCACAGAACATAAGAATATTGTCATTATTTAACAATACCATCAGGCCACTACTATTTATGAACCACCATTATACAGCAGACAGTAAAGGTCCAAAGGTTGAGAAGCAAATGGTAGAGACACCAACTCAGGAGGTTGGAGGGACCATGGGCTACAGTTGGAGACGTGAGAGATGACAGGATAAAGTAGGGCAGGTGTGAGAGAGAACAAAGAATGGAGTCAAGGTCAAGGAGGGCAAATGTGAGGATAAGGGTCCTGTGGCAAGTAAAGAAAGTACAGGACCAGGCTGAGAAAGTCCAGGTGGGCAAAATAATGGGGGATGAAAAAGCATTTACAGTAGTTCACCATTCCAGGTACATGTTACGTAAGCTGAAGGCATGAATTTTAATATGTCCAGCTAGTTTGCTGTCATCATGCCCTCAACATGCTGAGGGTTCTCACCTTTATGTCATGAGCTCAGACTTCTCCTCTGAGATGCATACTCTCACACCTGGTTCCCTCCTGCTACCTGATACCTCTGAGTTTGTACGGCAGACATCTCACACTTAACCTGCTCACCACTAAATCCGTGCCTTCTTCTCACCCCAGATTTGCTTCCTTGCACTGGCATTTCCCCGTCAGTCAAGAGCACCCCTGTCTACCCACTGTTTTAATCAGAAACCTAGGAGTACTCCATCTTTCCTGCATTCCCCTGAACACTCCCCTGCTTTTTTCTAATAGCAAATTCTTTCATTCTACCTCAAGTCCTTCCATACCTGGTGTTCTTCACTGCTGCTAACTCAGGAGTAAGTTGGTTATCATTTTTTTTTCAGAGAATTGTTAAAGCAAATCCCTCCTTCTGTTTTGAGTACTGCAATCCATTCTCCACATCTGAACAAGAATGAATGTTTTAAAATGGCATTATAGCAAGTGCCTCAAGGTACACTGGCTTACCGTGTTCCCTTGAGCTAAAACTTTCAGTACCTGCCTCTTTGTTTACCACCATCTGGAACAGTTCTCTTGGCAACTGAGTCCCATACTGCTTTGAGGCCCCAGGGCCTTTGCACATACACTTTGTCTGCCTGGAATGGTCTTCACAGAGCTGGTTCCTTCTTATCCTCCAAGTTCAGCTTAAATGTTCCATTTTTGTAGTTCATTCCTATTTTGAGTAATCTTCTCTGTTATTCTGTAACTCAATGTGCCTTTTCTGGGAGGGGGGAATAACATTTTTTAAAAATGTTATTTATTTAGAGAGAGAGAGAGCACATGAGAGATGTGGAAAAGGCAATGAAAGAGGGAGGGAAAATCTCTGGCAGACTCCATGCTGAGCAGCCCGATGTGGGGCTTGATCCCACAACCCTGAGATCACATGACCTGAAATCAACATGACCTGCTCAACCAATGGAGCCACCCAGGTGCCCCCAGAAAATAACATTTTTAATTATTGTTTTTTGACTGTTTTCCCCATTTGATTATGAGTTTAATTTGGGAAAGACCTGCATCTATCTTATATCAATAGTATTGTGTTCGCTATTGACTTTCCATTACCTGATAATCTGCCTGGAATCTAGAGACACTCAAAGATTTATTAAAAAAAACAAACAAAAATCCAAAGATGTCAAAACTGTTGGGGGGAAGATTCTTGCTTATATTATTTTCCTACTTTGAATATTGAGGACAATTACTTATGTCATTAATTGGACAATTAAAATACAACTGTCTTGGGCGCCTGGGTGGCTAAGTGGGTTAGGCCGCTGCCTTCGGCTCAGGTCATGATCTCAGGGTCCTGGGATCGAGTACTGCATCGGGCTCTCTGCTCAGCAGGGAGCCTGCTTCCCTCTATCTCTCTCTCTCTGCCTGCCTCTCCATCTACTTGTGATCTCTCTCTGTCAAATAAATAAATAAAATCTTTAAAAAAAAATACAACTGTCTTGAGATAATTTTCCCCTGCAGTCCTGGATTATTACTGCTTTGTACTATTTTGCCTATCTGTCTTCCAAACTTGACTGTAAACTCTTTAATGGAAAGGATCAAATTCTGAAGTTCATTCATTCGCTCAACAAATGAGAGGTATCCCAGGGCTGCAATGCAGAGCTGTACAAAACAGGCATGATTCTCATCCACAAGTGAGCAGGGGTCACCCTCATATCCATTAATTTAATCGAGTTAGCACCCTTTTGCACCATGCACTGTTGAAGGTGAAAGGAATGTAATAATAAACAAAGAGAAATCCCTGCCCTTGTGAGCTCACTGTTCTGTGTACGTGAGCATAAATGTGCTCATTATAGTATTTGGTCTCTAACACTGAAATTGTCAATATTTCTCTCTGGGTTGACTTCAAAACAATGTGAAGTTTTGAAGAAGGAAAAGAAGTATGAATTGACGAAAATTCAATGCAATGCTTCTTTGAATCACAGAGAATTGGCAGAATACAAAATCAGAGGAGAAGGCAGCCCCATAGTTCTGGGCACCGTCATTCTAACCCACTTAAACCAGATAAAAATTGCCCAAATAATTTTTTGACTAATGCAACCCACCAATCTGAATGAACTGTCTATGCATTGAAATCTGCTTTATGTCTATGATAATTACTGGGATTCAAGAGAGAGAGAAGAAAAGCATGCCCGGGGTTAAGAAAGGAGGTAAGACAAAGGAGACTTCCCAGCCTGAGCCCTGCCCTTCACGTGCTTGAGCAACACACACCACATCTCAGACTCGTGATTTCACTCACAAAGTATTTTAAATAGTTTAGTATGTTGCACTGTCAAATGACAAAGAGCATTCTGCATTTAAAAAAATAAATAAAAACACGCAGTCTAGCCTCCAGCAGAATTTAACCCCAACTACGAAACAGAAGAAATGCTGTATGTCTTGACAAGGACACTACAGACAGGAGATGGGACGCTCACAGGATTTGAATCTAATTCTTGGATTTGATATCACCACTTGGGTTCTGCATCAGGGTTTCCTGTAATTGTCTTTCAGAAGCCCTGTGTCAAATGCTAAGGTTCTACCTGAATAATCTTAGAAAACTTTCTTTTACCTCAAAGAATTGTCTTATATTCAAAGGTCAAAGCAAATGGACTGTAAAGTCAGTAATACACTCACATACACG